>NW_026067928.1:8580049-8642252 GCF_014885135.2 Alexandromys fortis
ATACTCTTATGGATTTTTTTAAAATTCAACTTAAATGATTCCTAGTTTTTGATTACCGGATGTTTTTTTCCATTGCAATATTGATATTTCTGGTCCTTTTAAATGTTTTTTATTATTTATTTTTTATATATTTTGACCAAATTCTTTGCCTTCCCCCAACTCTTTTCCCCAGATCCTTCTCACCTAACAGCTAACCCAACTTCATGTTCTTTTTCTCATTGTCTCAGAATATGAATATCAAAAAAACACACAAACAAAAATGAGACAAATGATAAAATGAAAACAATACCAAAACTGAACAAAAAACACATACACAAATAGGGAGTAGGGTTTGTGTTGGTCAATTACTGGTAATGGGGCCTGTCCTGGAGTGTGGTTGATTGGCCCTGTGCCATTCCACTGGAGAAAATTGATGTTCCCTCTCTCAGACATGAATTGAAAATGACTTTTTGTTTGGGATGAGATTTTGTATCCAGACATTTCTGGTGTTCGTTATAAATATGGTTTGCATCCCCACTGGGACTTTACTGGAGAGAGCTAAGTTTTGCAAATGGTTGTCAGTTGGAGATAGCTTCAGTCTTAGTGATGGGTACTTGTGTCCACTTCTCTCAGTGCTGGGACATCATGTGACTCAGACCCATGCAAGGACTGTGCATGCTGCCACAATCATTTTGAGTTCATATGTGTGTAAGTTCTGTAGTGTTTGGAAGGCCTCGATTCCTTGTTGTCCTCCATTCCCTTTGGCTTGTACAATCTTCCTGCCTCTTTTTGTGCAGATGTCTGTAAAACCTGAGGGAGGGATTGGAGGAGCCATCCCATTTAATGGGCTGGGTGTTCAAAGGTGTTCCATTCTCTGCATACTGTCTGGTTGTGGGTCTCTGCATTTCTTTCCTTCTCTGCAGGAGAAAGCTTCTCTGATGATGGCTGAGCAAAGTCTTGATCTATGTCTATAGCAGATGTTGTTAGAAGTCATTTTATGTCTACATTCTTTTAGCAGAAGAGTACTATTTGGTTTTCTCCTAGGTCCTTGGCCTATCTGCTCTCAGGTTCTTGGCCACCTGAGCAGTGTTGAGTATGGGTTCCATCTCATGGAGTTAGTCTGAAATATGGTTGGTTATTGGTAGGTTAATCCCACCAGCTTTGTGCCATCATTGCACTAATAAGTCCTACAAGCAGGCCATCATTATAGACCAAGGGTTTTTAGCTGGGTTAGTGTTCACCTCTTTCCTTTGGTAGTGTACAGAGTTTCTTCCAGTCCCATGAACAGTACTCCAAAAGGGTGAAGGCTCTAGGTGGTCACCAGATCAACTTCTTGCTTAATGAGTTGTGTAGGTATTACCTTTATCTGGTTGTGATGTCTGTCATCTCATTGATCAGGAGGGTTGATTTGGCCAATCTAGCTGATTACACAAGTGTCCCCTTCCTCCCTCATTGCTCCATATGTGTACTCCCTAAACAGTGGAGATATAAAATTCTGATTATTGCTTAAACCTATGCTTTAGGGGCCAACTTGATACCATTGTTACAGGGACAGGAGGGAAGAGGGAAGTAATGTTACCACTTCAATAGCAAGTGATGGTACAGATATAGATTCTTTATTCATCCTAGTAACATTTGGAAGAAAGTTTCCCATTACTTCGTGGGAGCCTAGGCAGTTTGGATGCTCACCTTACTAGACCTGGATGGAGGTGGGTGGTCCTTGGACTTCCCACAGGGCAGGGAACCCTGATTGCTCTTTGGGCTGACGAGGGAGGGGGACTTAATTGGGNAAGAGACAGAAATCTTTAATAAATAAATAAAAAAATAAAAAATAAAGTGAAAAAAAAAGTTTCCCATTACTGCTTGACAAGGTTGGGGCAGTGTTTCCTCACAGACATCTGTATACACCTCCTTGTCTGGAGAGTGGGGGTAGGAGAGGCTCAGAGTTTTAGAGATAATGAAAGTTCTGATAAGTCCATCAGCCTCCTTAGAACTGGAGGATGAGGTGAACAGCCTCTAGCTCAGTCTAGGATAAGGATGATTTTAACGCTTTTGCAGTAATGTTTGACTTCCATAGATCTATTCCTGTATCAAAATGTCTAACTAAACTTCTAAGGCTTATAATTCCACTAAGAAGGACAGTTTATTTTCCTGGGGATTTCTAAAACATTCCATGTCTTCTGAGTAGCTAATTTCTTATGCATGGAGTCTAGTATATATGAGGTGAAAAACAAAAGTCACTTATTATTTATTCTTAAATCCTGATGTATTTAGTTGCTTTTCTGTCTTCTATTCACCAGTTTTGTATGCTTGTTTTTGTGTAAAAATAACACTTAGCTGTATGTAGTGGAACAAATAAGAAAAAGTGTTTGTATTTTCCCAGTTAATGAAATTTGAGCTTGTAGCTTTTACAGAAATAATGTAAAGTGATTCTTGAAAAAGGAGATTCAGGGAGTTAAGATGGTTAGCCAGTCAGTTAAGAGATGCCTTGCAAGCATGACGACCGTGTTTGATTTCCAGACATAAAGAAATATCCAGATGCGGTGGCATGCACAGTTATAATCCTAGTGTTTGGGAGAGGGACACAAGTGGGTCATTGGGCCTTGTGACCAGATAGTTGGTGACTTAGTTGATAGCCACATTGATGGCCCCAGATCCCAGGGAGAGATCTTGTCTCAAAAATAGTGGGGAACGCCAGAGGAACAATACCCAAGGTTGACTTTTGGTCCCCATATGCACATACATACATGTACACACATGTGAACACACACACACACACACATATAAAAGAAGCCTGAAATTTCAATACTGGTCTTCTAATCAATTCAAACCAAATAAACTGGATCACTTTCACATCTATTTTCACTCAAAGTTAAAAAAGCAATTAAGATGATAGTAGCGTGATCTCACGTGCTTTTAGTCAGAAAGAAAAAAAATGTCTAGATTAGCCCTTCTTCAGGCAATTCTGATGAGTAGAACAGGATTTCGTTGGCCTTTGCTGGAAAGCAATGCTATATTTAGGGAGGCTTTCTGATGACTTTTAAAAGTTTTATGTATAGTAGATGATGGTATGTCTCTTAACATGTTTTAAATGTTAAATAGGCTTTCAGCAGTTTTGCTGATCTTCTATCCCTCCCTCTCAAGGCAATAGTTTTAAAGGCAACTTGAGTTTATTTCTTTATATTCTTTAAAAGGTAAATAGTTCCAGCCCCAGAATAGAAGCATATAATCCACAGATCCTCTGATGAGCAGCCAAAGGAATGACTTGGCGGCAAGGGCTTCAACATTTTTTGTAGCAAAATCATACACATCCAAATGTAGATTCTGGCAGTTTGGAATGCCATGGCAGTGTGAGGAATTCCCACTGGAACACTCATGGAATACTCCTGGGTTACAACAGTAAACATGGTGGGCATAGCTTTTCAATAATCATAACAAAATATGAACTGTAAAATATTTTGTATACTAAGTAATCCAAGTATAATATAAAGCAGGTGACTAATATGGCTTAACTCTTTAAGTATACCATATGTGATAAAATATAGCCAAATAGTAATTATTTCCATGAAAAGACAGATAAATTCCAACATGTTAAAACTATATGACCAGGGGTCATGAACTCTGAGGCTATATACATGATGTGCATTGCCATATAATTAATTGTTAGTTTATTATATACGATCAATTATAAAATGTAAATCAGTATTCAAATATTCTGGAGCGGAGTCACATCTCTTTTTCATGTGAATAAACTACAACCCAGGAAACATGATATTCTGAGAACCATTTCTATGAAACGTGTTCTTCTGTGCTGAGTTGAGCATTTGCATTGTTTGATCTCATTGATGTGACTCCAACGTGCACGGCTGAAGCTTTAATTCTTTAGTGCACCTTAGACAACCACTGTGTTACAGCTCCAGTTTACACTGCCCCTGGGGAAAGCATTGGAAAAGGTTTTGTTCCATTATTCCATCAGTAACATTAAATTTTTATTCTATTGAACATTTATTTTATTTTTTAATTGGATTTTTTAAAATAACAATCCAAATTTGCACTCCCTCCCCTCCTCCCATTCCCTCCACACTAAGAGAGGATAAGGAACTTCACTTTGTGCAATGTCCAACGCCCTCCCTACTATATCTAGACTGAGCTAGGTATACATTCAAAGAGAATAGGATCCCAAAAAGCCAGTACATGCAGTAGAGATAAATCCCAGCATCACTGCCATTGCCCCCTCAGTCTGTCCCAGTTCGGGCAAGACCAGTTCGGGCACCCTCTCCTCTATTGCTTAGGCTCTTAGCTGGGGTCATCCTGGGAATATTTCTAGAGTCAGGTTTCTTGCTAACCCCATAATGGCTCCCTCTAACATGATATTTTTTCCCTTGCTCTCATACCTGTCCTTCCTCCATCTTGACTATCCCATTCCCTCAAGTTCTCCTCAACCCAATTAAACCAAGTAGCTGAGACATGGGCAACTGTTAAATACACGACAATGGTTATTCTCGAGTTTTGCCTGTGCTGGGCCTATGTTCTCAAAATAGATCACCTGATTGAGACACAGTTAGCTGGAGTCAGTGTCATTTCAATGGATCCAGTATTCGTCATTGCCACTACAGTGTGTTATTCCATACGTTACAGGGTAAAGATTAATTAATGCTGTATTTGAAAACACAAACAGTGGTAAAGTACTGTGAATAGAAGAGACTGCTCATTTCCTTAGAGAGAAGAGTGGCCAAGAGAGGGTGATTTTGAAGGGACATTTACTAATTCTGCCCAATCTGGGGACAGACTTTGGGATTATCAGATTTAGAACAGTGTATAGGCCTCTAGGCACCTATCTGGCTAACGGTTAGTTCTGTGTAGCTTATCATTTACATGTAAAAAGTAAAACAATAGCAAAATGTAATCTTAAATGTATTGTTCTCTTGTCGTCAACTCCCTTCACTCAAAGCATCATCTAGTCTAGTGTTTCATAATTTGTATTCATGATGGCATGAAGGTCTAATTTCTTCACTTCAGAGGCTGGGGCAAGAATTAAGAGTTCAAGGCCATTTTGTCATGTCTTTTCTGCTCTTTACTCTCCTCACAGCATTTTTATCCTTGTTATAGAAACATTGAAATGGTATATTGTCTTTATTTTGATGCGGATTCACAGCATGAGATATACTGAATCTCACAACCACATCAAGCTAAAAATTACAAGACACTCTTGGGTCCTTTTCTGCTTCTCATCATTTTCCCATCTTTTGGTTATAGCCACTCCTATTAAGAAAAGTTAAACACTCCCTTTGTCAATATACTGCAGAATGTACAAGCATCACCACATAAGTTAATCACTGTTTTGCCAATGAACAAATTCAACCAAATGTTATAAGACATCATTTGTATAATTACTTAATTAATGGAAATGAAGGATTGCAATGTTGAAGGGCTTGGATAGTCATTAGAGGATACTAGAAAAATGGTTCAGAGCCAGCATAGGGCAATTCACATTTTAAAATAATGAATTGATTAATATTACTGCCTCTTTCTCTTGTTCTTTGCTAAGCATTGCATGCTGATTGAAATAAAGGCAGCTGTCTTTTTCTCAGATAACAAGAACTTTGGTTGCTGTAGCAACACATTGACAGGGTACTTTCAGGAGGCTCCTTCTCAAAAAAATCTCACCCTCTTTTCTCTTTTTACACAGAGAAGGCACAAATGGTCAAGAAGACTCAGTGGAGTCTTTATAACCAATAAACCTGTTGTTTGCTGAAAGATTACCTTGCCCAGCACACATAGTAAGCAAGTAAAAAAGCATATATTTTGCTTTTTAATATTTTTCCATTTATTTATTTATTAAAAATTTCCACCTCCTCCCATTTCCCTCCTACTCCCCCTACTTGCCCTCCCCTCTCCCTCTCCAGTCCTAAGAGAAGTCAGAGTACCCTGCCTTGTGGGAAGTCCAAGGCCCTCCCTGCTACATCCAGGTCTAGGAAGGTGTGCGTCCAAACAGACTAGGCTCCCAAAAAGCCAGTACATACAGTAGAATCAAAACCCAGTGCCATTATCATTGGCTTTTCAGTCAGCCCCCATTGTCAGCCACATTCAGAGAGTCCAGTTTGATCACATGCTCATTCAGTCCCAGTTCAGCTGGCCTTGGTGAGCTCCCATTAGATCAGTCACACTGTCTCAGTGGGTGGACACACCCCTCGCGGTCCTGACTTCCTTGCTAATCTTCTACCTCCTTCTGCTCTTCATCTGGACCTTGGGAGCTCAGTCCAGTGCTCCTATGTGGGTCTCTGTCTCTATCTCCATCCATCGCCAGATGAAGGTTCTATGGTGATATTCAAAATAGTCATCAGTGTGGCTATGGGACAAGGCCAGTTCAGGCACCCTCTCCTCTGCTGCCCAAGGACCTAGCTGGGGAAATCCCCTTGGACACCTGGAAACCCCTCTAGAGCCAAGTCTCTTGCCAACCCTAAAATGGCTCCCTTAATTAAGATATCTTCTTCCCTGCTCCCATATCCACCCTTCCTTCATCTCAACCATCCCACTCCCACAAGCTCTCCCCAGTCCTCCCCTTCTCCCTTGGAAAAAGTACACTATCTGATTTTTTAAAGTTTCTTTCTTCTCTCCTATTTACCCTCTTTCTCTCTTGTATTCCTTTCCTTCCTAAAATTGTGATGCTAGGGAATTTGAGGGTGCAGAGAAGGGGAAAAGTCAGTGAAAGAAATTCTTCAAAAAAAAAAATTGTTCTCAAACAGGGCATGGTTGCTAGGGTGCGAAGAGATGGTTATTTGCAAATAACACAAAACTGTTCCAAAATGCATTCAGCCTTAAAGGAGAACAAGTTCTACATTTTTATGAGGCATGGATTGAATCTTCTAGCATACAAAAATATTTTTTGACATTTTTGGATTTATAGATCTTTGCACTTAAAGCTGAACTCCTGGGGGTGAATGGGAGAGAGTAGTAAATTTTCGTAATTTGAGGACATAAGTAAAAATAACTCATGTATTTATAGCATTTGTTTATAAAAAGCTTATTTTCTTATGAATTTTATGGTGAAGTTGGATTAATCAATATAAATCACAATGCTGAAGAAACAAATGTGTGATTGTAATTTAGATTTTTTTACCGACTTTCCCCTTAACTCAGAGATTTATAGTTCATATCTCTCCCTGCTGCTCTATAAAATTGTATAAAGCAATTGATATTAGATAGGTAAGTATAATTTTAAATTAATTCTTCATGAATTGATTCATTATAACTATTAGTACTTTTTGCTACACGGTGGGTAGGAGCAATTTATGTACAGCATCATAAAGTCTTAAGCAAGTAAAGAAAAATGATGGCATCTCTCATGACTCTTTACTATATTACTTGAAACATTTTACTTTTCAAACATACTTATTGGCTTAGAACAATATCACTAAACAATTTGATAGAACATCTAATCTAAAATTTATTTTGTATTAGTATGCAAAATGTTATCATCCATTATGGTGTTTTTCAAACAAAATTTGTTTTGTCCCATACCTTCTACCTTCTATTCTATCCTCTTCCCAGTTTTCATGTCACCCAATTCCTGTTGTTCTCCTTTACTTCCTCAATGCTTGCCACCCGCTCCTGGTCTCCTGTCTAGTTTTGTAGCCTAGACCTGTCCTCATCCCTTATTTACATAGGCACATTGCAAAGATTCTTACGTAAGAGAGAACAGATGCCTTTTGTCTTCTGATTTATCTTACTTAATACTTTCCAGTTCCATAGGTTTTCCAAAAATTTTAATTTTTCTTTAAAATTAGAATTCTGTTGTGTAGCTGTGTAACATTTTCATTATTCATTCATTTGTTGATGGACATCTAAGCTGGTTCTATTTCCCGGCTCTGGTGAATAAGGCAACTATAAAAATGTGGTATTTTAGCGGGGCAGTGGTGGCGCAGGCCTTTAATCCCAGCACTCGGAAGGCAGAGGCAGGCGGATCTCTGTGAGTTCGAGGGCAGCCTGGTCTATAAGAGCTAGTTCTAGGACAGGAACCAAAAAGCTACGGAGAAATTCTGTCTCGAAAAATCTCCCCCCCCCCAAAAAAATGTGGTATTTTGTTTGTGATCTAACAGCTAATGCTTGTCTGAAGATCAGGGAACAGAGATAAACTACTAGATAGCCAGAGGCCAGGCAGTAATGGCTTTCACCTTTAATCCTAGTGCTTGGGAGTCACACACCTTTAATCCCAGCACTATGGAGGTGGAGACAGGAAGAGGACTATAAGGCAGGAGGAGACATGAGCTCAGGCATTCAGTCTAAGGATTTGTGGAGACAGGATCTTGCTCACTTTGGTCTGAGGATTCTGTAGAGGTAAAAGGTCCCTTTGGTGACTGGCTTCTTTATTTCTCTGATCTTTCAACATTTACTCTGATATTTGACTCCAGGTTTTTATTATTATGACCAATTGGAATTCATTCAACACACATGGAAATGCACATGTTTTTGTGGTAGGATATAGAGTCCTTTGGGTACATGCCCTGTAATGATAGAGCTGGCCCCATGTTAGTTCCATTTTAAAGTTTTGAGAAATACCTTGTTGTAATTGGAGTGGCGGGGCTGCGTCCCCAGCACCCCGGCTCCTGGCTGCTTGGCTAGCTTATACCCCGAAATAACAACACACAAATTGTATTCTTTTAAACACTGCTTGGCCCATTATCTCTATCCTCTTCTCGGCTAACTCTCGCACCTGGACTAGCCCATTTCTAATAATGTGTGTAAGCACCCCAAGGTGCGCTTACCGGGAAGATTCTAGCCTATGTCCATCCTGGGTCGGAGCTTCATCGTGTGTGTGTCTCTGAGAGGAACTATGGAGTCTGTTTGAGGAGTCTTACCTCACTTCCTCTTCCTCCCAGCATTCTGTTCTGTTTACTCCTCCCACCTATGTTTTAACCTATCAGGGCAAGCAGTTTCCTTATTTAATTAACCAATGACCTTCCTCCATCAATGCCTATAGTGATTTTCATAGAAGCTGCACTAGTTTGTACAACCCCCAGTAATGAATGTGGGGTTCCTCCATAGCACAACCAATACTTGTTATCATTTGTTTTCTGGACTAGGGTGAGATGGAATCTTATAAGCAGCTTTTCTTTGTATTTCCCTGGTGGCTAAAGATGTTGACCACTAAAAAATAATTTTGTTCACTTGTGGTTCTTTTTTTGAAAACTGATGTTCATTATTTAGCACATTTATTGAGTTGTAGGTTTTTTATATTTAATCTTTGTATATTGTAGATATCAGTCCTCTGTCAGAGGTTTAGAAAAGTTTTTCCCCATTCTGTTGCTGTATGTTGCTGATGGTCTCATTTGCTATGCAGAAAAATTTATATCATGTAGTCTCACTTACTTGTTCTTTGGGTAGTTTCCTATACTCTTGGAGTCCTAGAGAACATCTGAATTTAAGAATGGTATTTTAGTTAGTGATCAATGTCAACACAAATAAAAAATAATTTCATCTTGCTCCTTTATGACCCCCAAGTAAGAATATAAGTTGCCAAAGGATTGAATATCAAGAAACAAACAACCCAATTAAAAAAAAAAGCAGTGCAGATCTATATAGAATATTCTAAATAAATAAATAATAAGAGGACACTCTAATGGCCGAGAAACACTTAGCCAGCAGGGAAAGACAAATCAAAACCCCTATGAGATATCATCCCACACCAGTTATAATGGTTAAGACCAATGAAACCAGCGATTGTTCGTTCATGCTGGCAAGAATGTGGGGTAAGGAGCTTACTTGTCAATTGCTGGTTACTGTGCAAACTGGAGCAGCCACTATAGGAATCAGTGTAGCAGTTATTCAAAAAGCACCCCCCCCAAAAAAAAAAACAATAAAAGAAAAGGTCTACTACAAGATGCAGCTCTATAAGTCTGGGTCATATACCCAAGGTATTATACCTACAGAGACACTTGCTCAGTCATGCTCATTATTACTCTATGCGTAATAGTTTGAAATTGGTCATAGCTTGGATGCCCATTAACTGATCAATGGATAATGAAATTGTGGTACATTTATTTATACAATGAAATAATTATATTTTTATTAAAATAAATAAAAATAAAAAATTTTGAGGTAAATGGCTGGAGCTAAATACAATCATCCTGAGTGAGGTAACCCCAAACCCAAATACTGCTTGCTTTTTCTTTTATGTGAATATCATGTTTCTCTTGCTGTGAAGAGATACCATGATCATGACAACTCTTATAAAGAAAAAAAAAATGCTTCAAACTGCTGCCTCAGACTGCACTGAACTCCTGTCTCCTCCTGCCTTATTATATTCTTCTCTCTGCCTAATCTTATCACTCCTATGTCTACCTCCCTATTTCTGGTATTAAAGGCATGGATGGGGTCCCAAGTGCTGGAATCCCCTTTGTGTGAGTTCTGTTTCTGTTTTAGACTGGATCAATTTCATATAGCCCAGGGTGGCCTTGAACTAACAGAGATCCATCTGTCTCTGTCTCCTGAGTCCTGGGATTAAAGATGTGTGCCACTACTGCCTGTCCTCTAGTGGCTTAGCTATGCACTCTGATCTTCAGGCAAGCTTTATTTGTTAAAACACAACCAAAATTTCATGATAGTTGGTAACTCCCACAAGCTTTGCGCCACCATTGCCCTAGCATATTTTTTAAACAGAACACATTGTAGATCAAAAGGTTTATGACTGGGTTGGTTTTATGCTTCTTTTTTTTTTTATAGCATAAAGTGTGTCTTTCTCTACCAAAAACATTGAGACGTAGGGGTGAAGACTCTTTGTAGGCACTAGCTTGATTTCTCCATGTTTATGAATTGTGTAGGTGTTGTCTTCAGTAATTTGGCCTCTCTGTCAGTTTGTAGTGAGCAACCAATCTTGGCAACATCCTGGGGTGTTTTGAGACTCCTATGAGACCCCTTTGGTCAACACTCAATTTTCTTCTGTACCTATTATTGGTGGGTTTGGTCTTTTCATAGTGTCCAAGATTTTCTGGGTGTTTTGTTTTTGTATTTGTAGGTTTAACACTTTTTGTTTTCTTTTATTGATCAATTTCTTCTCGTTTCGATGATATTTTCTTTTCTACTTCATCCAATTCTTTGGGTAAGGCCTTCCTCTTAGCCTTCCCCTTTTTCTTTTGGACTTCCTGAGTTTTCCATTTTGAGTTGGTTGCAACTGACTTTTCTTTAGTAATTTATTTGTTAGATTACATTTTTAATTTTTGAATTATTTCATTATTTCATTAAATTATTCGTGTCTTTATGGTTTTCAATCTCATCCTCTTTAAATTTCTTGAATATTATATTTGCAATTTTGAAGTCCCTGTCTGTGTTTCAGCTGACATACTTTTCTCAGTAATTATTACAATACGGGTACTGGTTTCTGGAGGAGGCTGTTTATATTCTTGTTTTTGTAATGTAATCTGAGCATCTGAAATTAGGGTGTTTGTGGTCTTTCTTGGGGTAGACATCTGATCTTTCCATTTTGGGGGGATAGAGTTGGAGTCTTTGTTTGCTATTACCCCAATATTTCAGCCTGTGACCCACCTGATGATGCTTTGTGTTGAGTCTTGGGAACACTCTGGGATTTAGGATTGAGATTCTAGTTGGTCCTAGGTCTACAGAGTAGGTAGAATTGCATACTAGGTAGAATGTCTGATAGACAAGCAGATAGGGAGGGAGGGAGGGAAGTGACTTCAGATGTCTTTAATTGGAGTTTGTGGTTAGAATTGATGACATTTTAGGGAGTGGTGACTGAGACAAGTTGACTGGTGAACTCTCTGGAGGTTTCTTTCTGAATTTCCAGTTCGACTTTAGACTTATATTCTAAACTGATGTTCTGATTGGAATTGTGCATTCAGACTATGAGCATAATGAATATTTAAACATTTATGTGAATAGTACACATAAAGTATTGTTGAGAGACAGGGGCTCTCCTTAGAGTGAGAATCAAGAATATTACATATAGTTTATCAAGTGTTGATGATTTTTTTTGTGTGTTTCACAAATTGAGTTCCTAAAAAGGAAAAGGTTTCAATTCTAGTATTTCATTATTTTTGTTTGTTTAGAATCATGGTCTTAAGTACTTCAGGTTAGCCTCTAACTCAAACTCACCTATTTGTTAAGGATGACCTTGAGCTTTTGATCACCTTGCCTCCAGATCCTAAGCACTGAGATTATAGTCTTGTACCATACCATCATAATACCAGATTTTATGTAGTGCTGGTAAGCACCCTACCAACTGAGATAAATCTTCAGATGCTAATTTCAATATTTCATACATGCATCAAGATAGAAAATGTATTATTTGGATCAGTCTCCCTATATATGAATAGCTTTTTAAATTAGCTAAGTTTTCTAACTGATTAAATTCAGCTCCATGTGGAGGATTCCAATAAATGAGAAGAGTTATGACAAGTGACTCAGTGTGCAAAAGTTACGGAGCAAAGCCATATGTTTGTGTTAGATAATGACATTTATTGCACAGTTGGCTACATAAGTTCTATAATCTTGAGGTATGTGGAGCAGCTTGAAGTTGCTGGGAAACCTCAGCTTTATGGATATGATTACAACTTTGTGTGTCACAGGAACATGTTTATTTAGTAGGATTCTCTCTACAACACTGAAAAAAATTCAGATATTTATTTTGCTGGAATAACTCAAGTCTCTGGTCATTGGCAGTAGGGATGGGGAAAGCAATTTTAGGAACTGAATCAAAGATAAGGAATAAAAGGTATATAGAAGGATTCAAAGTGGTAAATCCAAATTTATTAAGTAGAAACTTAGAAAAAGGGGAGAGGAAATTGAGTCCAAGAAAAACCTGGAAATTTTATATTGCATATTTAGTATTCCGAGCCTTACTAAATGTGAGGAATAGTACCTGAGTACTTTTTCATTAAGGTAAAATGTTGGCGTGGAATGAATCTCCAAATGGTGCTCAAGGAATACAATCAATTTTTTTTTAATTATTTATGTCCATTGGCATTTTGCCTGCATGTATATCTGTATGAAGGTGTCAAGTAGTCTGGAACTGGAGTTATAGGCAATTGTGAGAGGCCATGTGGGTGCTGGTAATTGAACTCGGGTCCTCTGGAAGAGCAGTCAGTATTCTTAACCACTGAGCCATCTCTCCAGCCTTAGACTCAAATTTGAGAGCTCAGAAGGAAGGGGCAGTGAGCCAAGGACTTTTGGATATCAATTATTGGTAGACATTATTCTAGGCATTTTTCCTTTTCCTTTTCTCTTTTCAAGTATAATATCATTTATTATTAGAAATACAACTCAAATGTAGTTTCATTAGATATAAAATATTTCCTTTCTATAAAATGTCATCTTTTTAATTTTCATAGAAACACTTTTTTAATCGGGATGAAAATTTTTTTTTGTTATTTTGTCAGCATATATTTTTTACATTTTAATTTATTAATTTATTTTATATCCCCATCAAAGTTTCCTTCCCTCCTCTTCTGTCACCTCCTCCCGCTCAACCTCCTCTGTTCCCACCCCCATCCACTCCTCCTTTGTTTCTGTTTAGGAAAGCGAAGGTCTTCCATTAATATCAATAAAACATGGCATATCAAGTTGCAGTAAGACTAAGCACTTCCTCAGGTATTAAGATTGGGTGAGAAGTAGGGTCCCAAGAGCCAGTAAAAGAGTCAGAGTCAGCTTCTGTTCCCCCATCAGGAGTCCCAGAAGAGAACCAAGCTATACAACTATAACACATAGGCAGAGTACCCAGGTCAGTTGATGAAGCCTCTCTGAAGACAACTGGGCTAAGAACAAATCTCAGCACATCCCATAGGCAGGGCAGACTGTGTAGGTCAAATATTATGTGGCTGGCTTGGTTTCCCACATCCTCCACTTGAAGTCATGCTTTGTTACAGGAGATGGTCAGTTTAGGCTACATACGTGCTATTGCTAGGCATCTTAGCTGGGGTAGTTCTTGTAGATTCCTGGGCGATTCCTTTGTGACATGTTTTTACCTGACCCTGAAATATCCCTTTCCAGTATCCCTTTCACTACTCTTCCCTCTGTCTCCCCAACCTGCCAGAGAGATTCAGGAATCCCCTCATGAACCATCCTTGCCACCTAGTCTTTCTGGGTCTGTAACATAGTTTTACTTTATTTTACAGCTCATATCCACTTATGAGTGAGTACTTAAATGTTTGTCTTTCTCAATCTGGGTTATCTCACTCAGGATGATTTTTTTTTCTCATTCTATCCATTTGCCTTCAAATCTGCCAGTGTCCTTGTTTTTAACAGCTGAGTGATACTCACTGGGTAAATGTACTACAGTTTTGTTATCCGTTCCTCAATTGAGGGACCATCTACGACTGTTACAAAAAAAAAAAGCTGCTATTAATATAGTTGAGCAAGTGTCCTTGTGGTTTCATTGAGAATCCTTTACATATATTTCCAAGGGTGGTATAGTTGGATCTTGAGGTAGATTGATTCTCTGTTTTCTGAGAAACTGCCACACAGACTTCTGAAGTGGTTATATAAATTTGTACTCCCACCGGCAATGGAGGAGTGTTACCCTTTCTGGCCTCTGGTAAAGCTGAAGTTTTCTGAAGTTGTAGACCTGAATATGGAGACCAAAGGTTCCCTAGATCTGGCCTGGACTCTGGTGAAGTTGTAGACCAGGATATGCAGCTCAGGGTAAGATGCTTTTGAAAAATTTCCTGCCTTCTGATAATGGTCTGTCAATTTCTCTAGGCCTTAGCCAAAGTTGCTCCAATGTGGCAAATGAGAATTTGGGTGATTGTCTCTGTCATTTATTGCACATTTTGGAAGTTGTTTGATTGTACTTTCTGTTTACTCAAGTAATATTATTTCCCTTCTTAGGTGTTTGATGGGGTTCAAGACTAGATAGTCGTAGTTACTTTCCTCTCATGACTTGACCAATTGTATTTCTAATACAAGCCCTAGACTACTGAGGATAGGATACTTATTGAAACATTTAGCATATGTTTCTTGCTTGATATTTTTTATGCTGGTTGTAATTCTAATTTTTATATTTGATATTTGTTTTTATTGTATATAGTTTTGTATTAGGCTTAGAACTCTTTTATTTAGACAAAAGGAGGAGCTGTTGTGGGAAATCTTTCAGTCAATAGCTTTTAAGATACCAGCCCACTTGGATGTGGGTTCATATACTATAAATGCAGCCATAAAGCTTGCATGCACTCTCTTCTGGCTCCTGGATTTGGTTCCTGTTCCCCATTAGTGCAAAAGACCATGATCTGTGAGTCTACCACTAAATAAAGAACCCTTTATTATACTCAATTCTGAGCTGGTGTGGTATTATTTTGTAACTCCCATCATCTGCTCAGGGTGGGATGCAGTCTGGGTTTGCTGGGTAGGCTTAAAAGGTTTAGTGAGTAGTGGGTGGTGTCTTGCCTGGGTTTTCTAGGTCCAGGGTAGCCTACCATAAGGATACTGGACTGTGTAGCCTAGTGTGGAGTTCTTGAGAGGGAGTGCAGTCTGAGGTTGCTGGGCGGTTTTAAAGAGTATTAGCAGGTAGGTGGTAGTGTCTTACTTGAGAACTCTAGATCTGACCTGGCCTCTGGTAAAGCCAAAGTCTTCTTCAGAAGTTGTAGGACAGGATTTGTAGCCTGGGCGGTGCAGTCTGGGGTTGTTGGGCAGGCTTAAAGGGGTTAAGTGGGTGGTGGGTGGTGTCTTATCTGGGTTCCCAAGAACAAGCCTGGCCTCCAGTACAGCTGCCGGGGCTGGGGTCCCTAGAAGTTGTAGGCTAGGGGTACAGTTTGGGGTTCTTAGATTCTGCCTGGTCTCTGGTAAAGCCAAAGGGTTCTTCCAAATAGTAGGAGGGGATATGGAGCCAAGGAGTTGAGGTACAGTATAGGGTTGTTGACCAGACTTAAAGGGGTTTAGTGGGGAAGGGCAGTGTCTTCCCTGGGCTCCCTAGGATCAGTATAGCCTCTTGTAAAGCCGCTGAGACTGTGGGTCCTAGTGTGGAAACCAGGGAATGGGGTGCAGCCTAGGGATTCTAGGAAATTTTTTCATGGCATCTTATTAATGAGATAAAATTTAATTGATAATATTATGTTGATATTAAAGTTTAGAACTGGTAAATATTATTTTTAACATATCTGGCTATGGCAAAACTGGCATGGAAACTTATTTCTCTAGAGAAATGAGGTATAGAATGACAATATTTGCAACATAAATGACTGCAGTTCCTGCAGTTAGCAAACAAGAAAGAAAACAAGAAATACATATACCAAGTATATGAATGATGTGTGTGTTCTTTGGCATTTTCATACAATGCATTCTTATTACTCTTGCTTTGTCTCCTACCCCAATGAAGTCCTTTTCTAGGCTCTAACTTGTTTTTTCAGATTAAATGTTTTTCCTTTGTTTTCATTTAGCACAGTGAGTTTAACCAGGATCATCTGTGTTGTAATGAGTCTGAAAGTGTCATTTGGAGCCTAATACTTTGGGTTACATACTTTTACAACAGTTTTGTGCTCTCCCTCTATCCCCAAAGAATCTATCAGTGGCCATTATCAATATCTGGGAAGTGTGGCTAGAGACCTTTGAATCTCTTTCCTATCCACGATTGACTGTTGATAAGCCCGTTCTTGTGCAGGTTTTATGCAGGAATGAGCACTTGCACTGAGTTCATAATAAGATTGTTTGTATCATGGCCTGAAAGTGGCATCTGTAACCCTTCTTATTTTCTAGCTCTTAAATATACATTTACCCTCTCTTTTACAGTGTTCTGGAAACCTGACCAGAAGTAGGATAAGTGACCTCTTTTTATCGAGCTCTTAAACTTAACTTATTCTCAGAATACTCAGAAGTCATGAATCTCTGTATTCACCAACTTCCACAGAAACAGAGGAAAAGTATCTTTGACCATGGCTGAGATCAGCATTTGCCTGAGTGTAAACATAATTAAAAGTTGTTTGATACTGTCAATCTAAATAAACATTAGCAGGCTGTTTTATAACACCTATTACTTCCCCCAGACCTTTTCCCTCCAGAATTTATAGTACCAGACACAGATTCCCTCCAACTAAAGCCCAAGTTTTGGCAGTAAGTGAGTGATTGGCTACCACGATAATAGTTGTGCCACTATTGCATAATTGATGCATTTTATCTGGAAGGTGGATAGCATAGTTCATTGACTACCTTGCTGGGTAAGATCATTAGTGGCCTCCTTTTCATCAGAAACCTGCATAACTGCTGCTGTTGCAAAATTTTTCTTAAATTCCTACTTTAAAGAGCTTCTGATAAACTCTTCTATCTCCCTCTTCCCCAAGTCAAAGTTTCTATTCCTATGATGATTTCATAGAGTACCCATCACTTTTGTACATGGTTTTTCCTCCGTTTTGATTGAAGTTTTCTATTTTTCTAGAATGTTCTTGGCTTATGTTACACCTGCAAGGATCAGGTGATTATGTGTGTTTCTTTACTAGCTTAACCGAACATATCTCAATTCAACATTCTCTTAACTCCTGGATGTTCTTTAGGTGAAAATATTGAGTCTTTCAAAAAATTTAAATTGAGAATGAAATACCTAGCACCAGGTATTCACTACATAACAGAAAATTGAAGAAATACAATGAAATCTGCTGAATGTTCAACATTGCCTAAGCAGTCCGCAGTTTAACTGGATTTTATAAATTCATAGGTGGGTCCACGAGAAAGTTCTGAAACTGGGCTAAAGTTTTGTCAAGGAAAGAACTTGACATTTAGTTAGACTGCCAGTCTGTTTCCTATTTGTCTTATCAAGGAATGTTCCATGTGTTTATTTTTTATACTTGTTTGATACTAAGTTGTCCCTGACCAATGGCCATTGCCTGGGCATGTGTCACACTTGAGCACTTCCTTAAGACCATGTGACTTCTACTGCCCCACTCTGCAAATTTTTTACCTTCAGACTCAGCATAAGCACCGCACCTTGGGGTGGAGGACCTTCTCTCCCTCCCCACCGCCCCACTTTTTTTCTGACAGCTCTTCAGAGTTCCCTTTTCTCAAGTCTTGGAAACTTTCTCCCTGTGAGACACTCTTCCTTTTGCTTCTTGTCTTTCCATTTGCATTCTCTTCTCTTTCCTCAGCATCACTCACATGGCAGCCCAAAGTGTGTCTAACTTTTAGTCTTCTGCTGAACTCATCATTCTCAGTAATTAATCTTGAGAATAGCCAAGCTTATTTTTCTAAAGAATAGGTGTTTTACAACCTTCTTCTTTACATAAGAAGTCTGACACTTAAAACTATTCTGCATTTAATCGTGCAACAACCCAAATGAAAACTCATACAGGTTTTTTTTTTTTTTGCCTCTACTGTAATGAGGAAAAGTTTGTTCATCTTTTAGATTGTTTCAAAAATAAAATGTCTGGGTAAAAATTATATACATTGTATTGATATATAACTTTTCTCCCTCAATCATATGTTACACAATGATAAGCAAATAAGGTATAATTTCTTGGTAATGGCACTCAGATACTTATGCAAAAATAGTGAGATGGTTTTTATTTTATTTACTTTACTGAAATTTGTGACTTACGTCATACTGAGAGGCCCACATGAATATTTGTTTTTAAATTAGGGCCATATTCTCAATTCACTACACAATAAAGGGATTATATATTTAAAAGAATTGTATGCAATCGGGAAGAAATTTTAATTAGTCACAAATAGAACTAGCCTATTGGAAATAATTTGACCCGACAGTTGGAGGTTTGATCAGCATAACACAGAGATTAAGAAGACTTTTGACCTGAGCAGAGCCAGCATGGGTTTAGCCGGCAGCTTAGGCAGGGAAAGCTAATAGGTTCAAATTACACCATATTGTTTTTTCCCATATGCAACCATCCCAGTTGGCAGCCACTGGGAAACTTGCGTAGTTTCTGTAAAATCCATGCACATACCACATATTGCTCATACCAGCAAACATTTCCTAGGCATGTAAAGGGAGAGATAATATTGAATATATAGACATTCATGACTCATATTTTTTATTTAGACTTTTACACTGACCCTTTTTCGTCAGAGGCAACTTTAGGTGTGTCTAATGTAGGTAGAATCGATACTACATATACACAGCTCTGTTCCACATGAAACAACAGAGATTATGCCACAACAGACTAGAATTTTTGTCTCATGTGCCCTGTGTGTATCACTTTGAGCCAGTCCCTTTGAAGCATTGGTTGACTGTTGGTGTTAATCAGTGGCCTGATTGCTTTCTAGCTTTTTATATCTCCACAGTAATGAAACTGGCATCTAGGCTACAAAGAGTACTCACTTAGAAGTACTTAAATATGTATAATATAGAATGATATTGGGTTATGGAATGCCAACTAGAAGTTCAGGTTCCACACATTCAAATTTCTCAACAAGTGTGTGTTGAAAGCTGATAGTATTACTAAAGTGGAATTGTTCATGTAGGTAGCAGCCTGATTGTGTGTGTGTGCGTGTGTGTATACTGTGTAGAAAGTGTACTGTGCAGAAAGAATATAAAAGTGTTAAAATCAAATGATTGGCTCACTGAGAATCAAAGACTCCAAGGAGGGGTTTAAGAACCTGTAAATACCCTCTAGATGAAGACTTACAGATATCAATGGTGGCTGAGAGAGGGAGAATCAGCTTTTTCCAGGGATAAACTCCTGTTTTAGATTAAATGGCAATCATCTTTGTGAGTCTGTTAGTGGAGTGAAATGCATGATTGCATGTGGAAGACTATGGATTGTTCCTTACCCACAGCAGCTACTCAGTAAAACACAGATATTATTTCCTCATCATCGTTATAGGACCTAGAAAACCTAAAGTGCAGTGTTTGCTAATGCCTGCTATTAAAAATAAAGCCAATTCCTTACTTTAAAGAAGCAGCAAAGTTATGTTGTATTATTCCAAAGGACTGAGTTAACAAAATCTGTTACGTTGAAGTTTTCACTGGTGTCAGGGACCATTGTCCAATTTTTTTTTTCCTAACAATCATCTGGTCATAGAAATTCCAGGACTGCTCCTAAATGGTGAGGAGATGGTGCTTAGCATAAGTTATACAGTTCAAAGTGGTTAAGTTGTTTATAATGAAATCAGTTTTGATATATATGTAATCTTAAATTCTGCAAGGAAACCAATAAGATTAAGTTAAGTGAAAATGCATTTCAACATATTTATTTTCTATTATTAGACCTTAATCTTGTGTACTTGTAATTAACTGTCAAAATCTTGATTTTGACATGTAACAGAAAGATTGAGCTAATAATCTGAGCTCTGCAAGAGCCACTAAATAGTTAATGATGCTGTCTTCAAATTTTCATTTTTGCTTATTAATTTACTCAACAAATCCTGTACATTTTTATTATACAATATGAACTAACATTTATGCTAAGATAATTTGGATAGTATAACTTATAAAATGCCAGTATTCTTTTGTGCCATGAAAATTATTTTCCTGAATTTTCAGTGGGCAACACTGAAATGTATGAACAGGAAAAAAAAAAACCCAGAACAATTAGATAAAGGTGCATGCTAGTAAAATGAGCAGTAACTCATTCATATGAAATCAAAATTTATACAAATAATCTCAGAAGACATTTGTTTTGCTGCTTTTATTAGCAGAAATTAATTACATAATATACTGACTAGTTTTATGTCAACTTGACACTAGCTAGAGTCATCCAAGAGGAGGGAACCATGATTGAGAAAATGCCTCCACAAGACTGTGCTGTAGGCAAGCATGTTTAGCATTTTCTTAGCTGGTGATCAATGGCGGAGGGCCCAGCCCATTGTGTGTGGCACCATCCCTGAGCTGGTGGTCCTGGGTTATATTAAAGGAGACTGAGCAAGCCATGTGAAGCAAACCAGTAAGTAGCACCCCTCCC
Organism: Alexandromys fortis; assembly: GCF_014885135.2. Classification (NCBI taxonomy): domain Eukaryota; kingdom Metazoa; phylum Chordata; class Mammalia; order Rodentia; family Cricetidae; genus Alexandromys; species Alexandromys fortis. The sequence goes on from NW_026067928.1 coordinate 8,600,875, forward strand.
CCATGGCCTCTGCTTCAGCTCCTGCCTCCTGTGTTTGAGTTCCTGTCCTGACTTCTTTTTATGACGAGCAGTGATGTGGAAGTGTTAGCCAAATAAGCCTATTCCTTCCCAGGTTGCTTTTCATCATGGTGTTTGACCACAGTAGTAGTAACCCTAACTAATAATGGGTTTCATTACAGTGATTTATTCACGAACACAATGTCCTCTCTTGTCCTCTTCCACTCCTAATCTGTCTCATCCAACCTCTCTTCTACCTTCATGGTTTTGTGTGAGCGTGTGTGCTTGTTAACTGAGGTTTCTGTCTTGCCCGGTTTGTGCAGTCATTAAGTCCCAAAGAAACACACAGAGGTCTACATTAATTATAAGCTGATCGGCCTATTAACTCAGACTTTTTATTAATACTTATAACTTATATTAGCCCGTTATTCTTGTCTATGTTAGCCATGTGGCTTGGTACCTTATTCAGCGAGGCAGTCACATCTTGCTTCCTCTGCGTTTGGGTAACGACTGCAGAATCAGCTTTTCTCTTCCCAGAATTCACCTTTTCTCATTGCTCCACCTCTACTTCCTGGCTACTGGCCAATCAGCGTTTTATTAAAAATAAAACAAGTGACAGGATAAAAGACCACTGTCCTACAGCATGTGAATTTCTTTAAGGATTTTTATAGAAATATGAGTGAAAATTTGTTTACAGTGCAAAAGCTCCTTTCAGTGTCTTCAGGAATGTAGAAAATATTTCCATCTCCCACCAACTTTCAGCTGTGTATAAATCTCCAGGGAAAGGTGCAGTCCAAGGAACTCTTACATGACAAAAAAAAAGGGGTTGGGCATAAATTATGTAGATGATGTACAGGTAATCACAGCTGCTGTGAGCTCAAGAGTCCATTCTCCACCTCATCCGAGAAGCCTGTGTTCTACACCAGTCTTCCCCCTTTCTTACACTCTTTTGAATAGTTTTTCTGTGGTATTTTCTGAGCCTTGAGTGTCAAAGATGTCCCATTCATAACTGTAGTAGTAATTTACTTCCTGTACCTTGATATATTATGAGTCTCTACAGGCCCTGTCAGCCACTGTAAAAGAAGCTTCTCTACCAAATCCAACAGTCGCACTATTGTACGGAAAGAGCAATAGGTGTTAGAAGGCAATAGTAAAACAATAACAGTAGCTTCCCCCAAAGGACCCAGAATTTCTTTAGTCCTGGGCTTTGGCTGCTTTATAGGGTCAGGTATGATTGGGGAGCAAGTCAATCCAATCAGAAAATAGTTGTTTAGAAAAATGTCTGACATTTTAAGTTTCTGATATGTCTTCAGGTAGAGAATTCTGTAAATATAAGAAGATAGTCAAAGATTTAAAAATAATATCACCTCTATGATGACACTAGTCAAGAGGCATGGTTACTGTTCTGTGCTCTTTCATTCTTTAGCTTATCAGTGAGTAGGAGCTTATTTCTATTTCTACAGGATGGAGCTTGAAGATCCTGCCCTATAGGTTATGATCTCTGAGTGATTGACTATTGGCCATCTATGCTTGAGGGTCTTTCCTACAATTGTCTGTGATATTTTAGAATCATTTACATACTGATTCCTGCCATCAATGGCCCAGTAATGAAAATACACAAATTAATATTAAAATAAACATATGTAAGCCTGAAACAGTGGCATACACTTTTAACCCCCGCAGAGGAAGGTGGATCTCTGTGAATCACAGAGATTCACAATGGCCAGCTTTGTCTACATAGTTAGTTACTGGTCAGGAATATGTAGAAAGACCTTGTCAAAACCCAACAATGACAGCAAATAAATAAATAAATAAACAACAAACATAATTTTCATTTTTGCATTGTCACTAGAGTTTTACAAAAGCATTTTCAGAGGAGATTATCATATTAATTTAAGCTCTTTAATTTACTATGAGCATAAATTATGATAATACATAAGTTGAAAATAGCAGGGTTTGAAAATATTCTTGATTTACCTCGCATGTGAACATGATCATTTAGTGACACAATATACAATAGAGTGTATTGGTTGTTTACTTTTCTGATTATGTGGCTGTCTGGAGGCTGCTCATTGTTAGTTCTCAGCATTATAAGAGAAAATTCCTTTGCCTATCATCACCCCAGACATAATTAAAAACATGGTTTAGATAAAGTGTGAACTGTTTCAAACTCATGAAGTTTAAGAATCATAAATCAAACTTTTGTTAAGTCCTGGACAATCTGTATACTCCTTTTTATTTAAGATATTTTTTCTAAATATTTTTTATTTCATAGACATTAATAATGCTTAAGAAAATACAATATTACCTTAAATGAATCTAAAGATTTTGGAAATTAAGAAAACATTTAAGTTTCTTTTTTTCTTTAAAACATTTTTTCATGCATTATATTTTTTATCATGTTTATCTCCTCCTCCAATTTCTCCCAGATTCCTCCCAACTCCCTACCTACACATCTTCATGTTTTTCCTCATAAATAGTACCCCAAAAGAACAAAAATAAAACAAAACCCATGAGATAAAATATAACAAAAATCCCAGAAAAATAACATGGAGATCATTCTGTGTTATTCTACTGCTGACTATTAGGAAGAATAAAAGGGAAAGTGGTAAAGTACTAAGGGCACCCTAAGTCTGAACCAAGAGACAGGGTTCCTTGGTAGTGATGGGCTGGAGAAGGTGACTCCTTCTGCTCCAGTGGCCGGCTGCAGCAGCACTAGGAGTAAGATAAAGATTTGCTTTATAGCTTCTTTCTTGCTGTGAGTAAAAGAAGAAAATGTATAGAATTCAAGGCAATCAGGATATAGGCTATTTTATGCTGCCTGCACATATGTCCCAAAGCTAACAGTTTTAGAGGGCTTGTATTGTGTATTGACTTTCCATGGTTTTTAAAAAATTAGAAAATATAGATGGCTTCGGTGTTTATGAGCTTCAATATCTCACTTGGGTCTGCTATAACGTGATGTGCTTTGAAATAATTGTGTGTGCGTATATATGAGAAAGTCGGGGGAGGGGAGAAAGATCTTGGAAATGAGAAAGAAAGGAGTGGGAAAAAGAATGAATCAAATTAAATATGAAAAAATTACTAATGTAGCATTTCTTCTAATTTACTTGCAGAACACCCACAGAAGCTGTATTTGGCAGCCATGGCTAAGAATTTTTGATTAGTAGCAGGTAAGCACAACTCAGATTTTTGTATTCAACTGGTGTGAATTAGCCAACAAGAAGTGAATGGGGTTAATAAAATGTACATAAGAGATTGCAGAATACTCAACCAGAAGCATTACAAACCCATTGCCAGGCCTCAGGAGGGGGAGAAGATTGTAAGAGCAGGAGACAGCAGGTGATTGCAAGAAAACGCCTCCTTGATAAAGCAGATCGGCTGCACGTGTGTACTTACAGCTGTCTTGACCAAATGCACAAGGCCTGTGCAAGGCCAAGCCAGAACAAATGCCAGCATATAGGGGGAGTCTGGAATACAATCCCACCCTAGATATACCCTTCTTCTTTTAGCAGAGGGGTAGTTTTCCCTAAGAGGATAGTACTTGAAGTTGGCCTCTCTGTAGTGGAAGATCATGAATCCCAAAAATGTTGGCCATCACAAATTGTTCTTGAAGGGTTAAAAATCAAAACAAAACACAAAACATCAAGTTAGGTGGGTAGTAAATGGGAGTTGAACCTAGAAGGAATCTTAGCAGATGGGTGAATATCATCAAATACGTTGTACAAATTTTTTTTATTTAACTAATAACAGAAAAGATAAAAGGAAACTTACACGCATAGAAAACTTGATCTTTTAGTAACATGTAGGAGAAAACTTAATCAAATTGATGGAATCCAAGGGACCACTTGGGACTGGGCGGCAGGTATGGTAAGAGGGAGAAATAGTTAGGAAACAAATGTCACAACTTTGTAACTACACCAACAAGCATTTCCTAGATGACTTTGTTAGTGAGTAAAATGTTTACTGAGACTCAGGGCCCTTTCCACTCAGAATATCCACACAGAAGCAGGTGGTCCATAGCAAGATGTCTTTTCCTTAAGTAAAAGGGGAAAAGAAGACCAAGGTCAAAGCCTGCTGTAGCCACAACTCACAACTACCATCAGGAAAGTCAAGCAGAGAGGGCCAGAACATCATACAGGCAGACCAGATAACCTCCCTCACTTTACGGATATGGTTTTGAGGGCATTTGCATAGAAGTTACAACAGTCAGAATAATTAAAAAAACATTCTACTATGATAATTAAAAATGTTACAAAAGAACTTCCAGTTAGCAATCTGCTAGAGGTGAATGTGGACAACTTGAGAAACACAGTGAGACTCTAGTTCCAGTTCAGTCATCACAGATGACCAGGTGGAAGAAAATATAACTAAACCAATGAAGAAAGGAAACAATAAAAAGGCAGGGCAACACTGAGATGTCATCTTTCCTAACGGCATTAGAATCTCTGCTACTGGAATCTCCTGTGTTTGTCTGAGATTCACTTCTGGAGATCAAGTGTTGGCTTGAAAGACTGAAGGTTCAATGAACCCCTTGCATACCTCATCTGTCCTATCATGCGGGTTACTTTCTATCATGAGCCAAAGAAAGTAACCAAAGATGAATGAAGCACAGGAGGAAATTGAAAGGAAGGGACTGAAAAGCTCAAAGAAGAGCTGACATCATCCCTCTCATTTCCAACTGTCAGGTTGCCAAGTCCAGGTTAAGGGTGAAAGGGAGGGCAGAAAAACACAAGAACTTGGTTTTAATTTACCACGTCAGAAATACAAATACCTATTAATAAGGTAGGAGTGGGCCAGAGGTGAGGAGAAAGCCATGGTGTTTGGTGTTGGTAAGAAGAAATAAGGGACTATTTCCTCATAATTCATTATACAAGGGTACAGTTTTAATTAAGCAGAATTATTAGAAACCTTTATTGCATTTACATTTTTATTAAATATGGCTTGAGTAACCTGTAGGCATATTTTTCATATATTGGCATAGGTCGTTTTCTGGTAGGATTTCAAAATTAATATGTGTAGATTTTCATTAGCTAAAGGCATCAGAATAATTTATATTTGAAGACATGGGTAATATTTAAAGGAACAATCGACTTTTTATATTGATAATTTGATGAAATGAAATTCTGGACCAGAAAATATTATAAAATAAAGATGAAGTGGACATACCTAAGAGTGAAAAATTTAAGTGTATATGGATTCTAATAAGACGACGTGTGTGTGTGTTTAGTATTAGCGTGTTTAGTATTAGCACATATTTGGGTGTACTTGTGTGGGGCATGCACACTTGTGCATGAATATGAATATAAAGATCAGAGAATGGACATTTGTGTCTTCCTCTGTAAATTTCCACCCCTCTAAAAATTTACTTTTTAAAGTATTTCATATATAAATGAAATGTATTTGTTTTCAAACTTCTCTCCTTGACTCATTTCTCTCCAACTCCTTCTAACCCTTTCCACCACTTTTCTCTCCCAACTTCCTTATTCATCTTGAAAGCCACTGATTCTGCTTAGTGCCTCTAGTACAAGAATAGCTTAGGGTCATCAATGGAGCATGGGTAGCTTGTCAAAAGCTACATCTTAAGAAAACTGCCTCTTCATCCTCAGCAACCATGAAATGTCAGTAGCATCATAGGGTCTTTCACTGAGCTTATAATTAAGATTTTTGGTTAGGCTGGATGGCCAGGGAGACCTGGTATCTGCTTGTCTTCACCCTCCCTTTCCCCAGCGCTGAAATTACAAGCACTACAACTGGTCTTTATGTAGGTTCTGGAGATCCAAACTCAGTTGTTATTACTTACGCCAAAAAAAAAAGCACTGTGCCCTTTTAGCTGTCTCTCCAAAACTCTAATTGCTTTTGATAAAACCTTGAGGAAACTCATGAGATTATTTTCAAAATTTCTACTTTACTTTGTCCTGCTCCCTTCCCCTTCTCTGATTCTCTATCCTGCCTCCAACCCTGCATGAGCTTTTGAGACAAAAGATTCAAATTGGCTTGAAACTCACTAAGTAATCAAGACTGGCCTGGCACTCATGATTTTCTTGCCTCAGCCCACAAGTACTGGAATCACAGGCCTGAACTACCATATTAAACTTAACCCATCACTGAAAAATAATAAGAATTGTATATTTATGAATTCTAGACTTGATTCAAGTAGAGGCTTTATTCTACTTTTTCATTGTTTCCCAAACCTCTTTCCTTTTTACTTCCCTATAATCCCTTACACCAGTGTCTTTCTCTCTAAACATTTTTACATCTATCTATTTATCTATTTATCTGTCGATCTATCTATCTATCTATCTATCTATCTATCTATCTATTTATCTATCTATCATCTAATCTATTTGCCATGGTATTGGTGTGGAGGTCAAAGGTCAACCTGTGGGAGTAATTTGTCTCTTTCCTCTATGTGAGTTCCAGGCTTAGCCTTTTCTCACTGGAGCATCTCACCATCCCCACAGTGACATTCTTATTCTACCACCACATTATTCAGTGATTACTGCAAGTCTGTTTGCCTTCTAGATGCAGGACAATTTGTTCAAGAGATTTGTGAAGCACAGCGTAGACTGAAATTAAAATTTTGCTTACTCAAACTTGTAAAATACTACCTAGTCAATAATTTATAGTGAGACAACGGAGAAAATAAATCCTATTTAATGAAAGAAGCTAGAAGCTGACAAATTCTGAATGGATAACTATAAAGTCATAGGAATAAAGCACTCCCAAATGAAGCCTGCTGATAGTTTGAATTCTTTTTACCAAAGTACCCGCAGCATTTTATTTATTTTCTAGCCCCTCTATGGCATGAATAAATAATTGATGCTCATTTGCACTTTGTATCTTATTTTAATATCTGATTCCCCCATTTGCTTAAATACACAATTTCCAAAACTTTTTCTCCTACCATTGCAATAAATATTAAAGTTATATAGTTATGTTAAAAATAGTTATATATATTGTTTTCTTTGTTTACCTGGTGCAGAAAGCAAGTTATGACAGAAAGAAAATTAGGTACAAGACTTTGGACTCACCAAGATAGGATAAATATGGAGTATTTTCTCTAAATTTTTCAAATGCAAATGGACTAGTCATTGTTGATGTATTTATTACCTGTATATATATTGCATGTAGTTATTGTACTTATTGCATATAGTTTTTTTATAACTTTTTTATTTTAGGCAAATAGGGGAAATGCAGTGGCATTTCATTTGTATTTTAATAAATAAAGCTTGCCTAAAGATCAGAAAAGTAAAACAGTCACACTGATGAGCCTTAGAGACCAGGCAGTAATGACAGACACCCTTAATCCCAGTAGCTACACTAGTTTGTCATATAAAACAGGCAGTGGTGATGTATGCCCTTGGAAAATGTGAGGACACAGCTTTCAGGCTCAGTCTCATTCTGAGGTTTCCTGGAAGCAGGATCAACATTTTTGGAGTCAAGTTGAGTGAAGAGCCAGTGCTTTGCTTTTCTGGTCTTCAGGTTGAATCCCAATATCTGTCTCTGCGTTTTTATTAATCTTGCTTCAGTGTCTTTCAATATAGATCAAGTCTATGGAAGTAATGCAATTAGCACTATATTTCATGGAACACAGGTTAACAAAAACTGTTGAGTACTACTTTGGAAACACTGTGATTTATGTAGATAAATATTTCCTCAACTTAAAAGCGTTGATAATGAACTTATTAATTCAACACATTCATAACTTACATAAAGAATTTTTTCATTACATTGTACTTAGTGTTTATAGATCAAACTTAGCAAAATGTTTTTAAAAATAAAAATTTGATGATATATTAAACTATTCATAATTTGGCAATTAAAATGACTATTATTTATCTATCTATCTATTAATTTTCTGAATGCTTATATACAGTTTAAATACAATAATTTGAATTTCTGTCATGGCCAATATTTATAAATAGCTCTTTGCCTTAAAAACAGATTAAAAGGTAATTAATTGTAACCTCTAAAATTTCAAACAAGTTTTGATATTTTTCTTTTCTTTTTCTTTCTTTCTCCTTTTTGTTTAAAGTTGTGACAAAATTTAGAATCATTTCCCATTTGGTAGCAGGCTTGTTCCTCCCATGCATCTGCTGTTTTAACCTTGTTTTGGATCATTTTGTTTTGTTTGAGAATATCAGGAATACATGGCATCATTTTTGTGAGTCATTTTTAGATGCAGCACCACTTGTTTCAGGTATAAATGAGCTTACAGGAAAATTGAAATGGTGCTGTTAATTCTCCTCGTAATTCTATTTATTTTCTTAATTACTGCAAGACACTGAATGAGTAGTTACTATATTAGACACCTCCCGTCTTCCAGAACCTTTGCCTTACCCACTGACAAATTTGAAAGAGAGAAGAATCTTGTTTACATTTGTTTCCTCACCGTAAAAGCACTTGTATCAACGCTGACGACCTTATTTCTGAAGGGAACATTGGGGAATATTTGCTCTTGTATCAATCTGTATGTCATTACTGTATCACCCATATCTATAATAGTGGTGCTAGTACTGCTCTCATAATAGCAGGAATTATTTTTTTTTAATAATGTGAGATAGTAACCACAAACTATATACTGTGCTGATAAATACGGCTGAAATGGACAGAGGGATTAAGTACGAGACACAGTCCATGAGAACATAAAAGAGTGGGTCCTATAGGAGAAATGTCCATGGGATGGCAGGCAGATTGGAGAAGACTGTAGTTTTGTTTAGAAAGATTCACAACACCTTAAAAGATTTACAGTTAAGATTTTGACTTTTGAATATTTATTTATTTATTTATTTATTTATTTATTTATTTATTTATCTACTGACTTGTACCCTTGTGTGCCATGTGTAGAGGTCAGAGGAAAACTTGTGAGAGGAAACCATGTGGGTTTCAGGATTAGAATTCAGGTAGTCAGCTTGGCAGCCATCAGTTTTTCCCACAAAGCCATCTGGCTATCCCTTATAATTATACCTTATAATTTTCTTAATTATAAGAAAAATGTTATAATTAAGATTTTTCATCCTATGATTTGCCATGCCAATGACTAAGGAAGGATAATTTTGATATATTTCTTAGAGCATACTGTTTACTTCTCATTAATTTCAATGTTTTTGAATTTCAAAGTGGAGCCTTCAAAAAAGACAAAAGACATTCTTACCTTTCCTGCTCTTACTGGGAAAAAAATGTTTTCTTTAAGATACTTGAGACAAACTTACCAAAATTGCTTTATTTCAGCTATTTCTTGTCTTTTGTGTTTCTTCCATTCACAGAGGGAAGTGAATTGTGACTATATATTTGACTTTCTTTCCATAGGTCCCACTTGTACCATTTGTACCATCGATTTCAATGTTTCCCTCAGATTTCAGAAAATCCTATTTATTATTAGAATAATTATAAGTGGTTAAGTTATTTTTGAAATTTCTTTTCTAATGATTTGATGTAATTTTGTTCTCTGATCTTTTATACTTTCTATGATCTAACATGTCATTTTCTTCTAATATACACTTATTGTTGTTTGTTTTGTTTTGCACTTTCCTATTTCCCAGGCCCAGTTTTTAACCTAGTTTCTTTCTAGGACAATAATAAGAATGGCAATCTTCCTCACAATTTATTTTCATTTCTTACACTGTTAAGAAGTTCTCTGCTTTCTGTCACTAGAAATTCTTCCTGGTCACTGTGGTACCACGAATGACTTGGAAAAGCGACTTTAACTGTCTTACGTGTGCAATCTTTTACTTGTGTGAAAACACGGCGTTAAAATTGGCTGATATCTGTGGTTTATTCTATACCCAGAGATTAGTCTTCAGATTCCAGACACCAATAAGATGATAGAGTAGACCTTTACAGCACACAACTGACCCAGAAACATTAATTTACATAACTGGAAAAGAAAAATCCCTTCAGTAGAACTTAGAGTGTAAGGTGAGCTGTGACAGTAACAGGGGAAAGGACCGAAATAAGAAAAGAGACAGTGAAGGAAGTAGGAAGACAGTTTTCCACTATCCGCATCACCCTTCCATCCACTGCAAACACCATGTTGCAGAGAAAAGCGTTTTCTCCCTGCAGGAAGAAGAGGTAACCGAGACTGAGACAGTCTCTAGTCTCACTGAGGAAGTTAAGCACTAAAGCCCGATGACAAGAAGTCTTGTAGCTTTAAGCTGCTGAATTATGCACTTCTGAACCTCTGGCCTGTTATGACAGCAGGCTAGTCTAAGCACCAGACTGCAGACCAGCGCAACAGGATCAATGAAAAACTGACGACTTTTCAAACAACTACATTGCTTGTATTGGAATGACTCTTCTCACAAATAGGAACGATGCGCATGCCCTTCATGGGCATGAAGGACATCTGCACATTTCATAAAATGCTAATTAGTGCAGAGATGTAGAAATTACTTAAAAATCAACACCACAGTATGAACTATGGATCCTGTACATAAGACTATGATGTAGATTCAAAGGAAAATGAATCAGGAATTTGAAGTGCTAGCTGCTCTTCCATATTCAAGTGGCATTGTTCACAATGACCAGGATATAGAATCAACTACATGTTGATTATTTTTATATTCCATGAACCTTTTCTATCAAGGTATATATATAATTGATGCTGGTTCTGTTAGAAATACTGTTATTTTCATTAACACGTTCAGTTTCAGCTATATATTCTAGCACCTGATCATTCATTTCTTAAATTATTATGCAGATAATTTATCATCTCCATAGTCTCCCATTACTTTTGTTTAATTTTAAATTCATAAAGGCTGTTCAGTTCCTTTAGTTACATTTCCAGATGATAAGAACAATTCTTTTCTGGGTTCTCCTCTTTTTATTTTAAACTCTTGGTAGAATCTGACTCATATTTAAGAATATAGTTTTTATAGGCCTCCTGTTTTTCTTCATTGTGGTAATTAGATTTTCAGAGCCCTGTATTTTTGTGTTATGATTTAATAAAAATATATAGTCTTTCTCTTAAACACACATACGTTGTATAAGCCATACAGAGGCATATTCAAGTTGTGCTTTTATTTTCACAACAGTAACAATTTTTAATATAAAATAAATCACTTCCTTTCTCCTGAATATGTCAGTGCCTACCACTTGTGTCATTTTCTTCACACCCTTGCACTAGGGAACAGATGTTCATGCCAACTGGAAGAAGCAGTGCTCACAGGCACGTGAGGACCACCTGGATACCTGGATGGGTTTAGGTTTCTGTGACTGCATTAGCCCTTTTGTGATTCACTTAGCCTTGCTCTGAGTTCAGCCCTATAATCCCTCCTGGTAGAGAAAACCAATTGACCTAGTGCAGATAAATTATAGAGGGAACATGGTGCCACAGAAAATTGATCCATGTTGACCCTTTCACACTGAATTTAACCAGAAGCATGTTCAAAATCTTTATTTAACAAAGTTGCCTAAACATGAATATATATCTAAAAGTATGATTCAGATTAGTAGATATGTTTGAATATATCCTATGAAATAAGTATTTCTATCAACCTCCTAAAGAATAGAACTTAGAAATGCAGTTCATTTTATAGCATTATTAATTATGCTCTGTATTTACAACATGAATCTCTCCTATTGTTTCTCTGTGATAGGAAGTTTAAGCATAACTACTCTTTATTTTTCCTTGTTCCAGTGACTTCTATTCATTTTAAGACATCATCTCAGTTTTCAAAGTTTTCTCTTCTTTTAGGATGACAACAATCATTACCGTGTCATTGAAATAGATTGCAAATGTCTTTACCACAACCTATTCTTTCCCTTTCTTATTCCGTTGTGGAACCATCAACAAGCCTCCCCTAAAAATTGTCTTATGAATGTACCTACTTGACAGCATTATGTCCAGCCTAGAGTAAACATGTTGACAATGTCACTATCAAACCCTTGGCGGAACAGTCATTTCAATATTACCCAGTGAATCAGCTTTTGCTTAGCTATTTTATTAGGTGTCTTGGTGCATGATATATCCACATTCTCAAGATGCAGTGAAATTGATAGTGAAAAGTATTGAGTGAGTTAATGTTTTTTCCTGCAGTAGGGATTAAAGTAGGGCTTGAGAGTGGGATAGGCATAATGACTATAATTTAAGCCGTCGCATTGGTCCTTATGGAGTGTCTGTGCGTTTAGCACTCCATATGGTAATTACGACTTCCTCAGAATGAGTCAGGGTTGTTTATGCTTTCATACATCAAGCAGCTGCAGCAGAACAGAAAGATTCCATATTAGCACTTCCTCCTAAGACTGCGAATGTGCTCAAAAGATTTTTTTGCAAATTTCTCTTGAATTCAAATTGTTTGTTAAAAGTGATAGTTTTATGAGCCTGCCACATGGAAAATGTCCCCCACTCTCAGATTTTCCATTTGTGATATAAATTCACATTTAGTACAGTTTTTAGAGGCATTAAACCTGATATAATAATCCCCAGCTGAGTTTGATAAAAGCAAAGATTAATTTACAGGTAAGACACAGTTATATGAACTGACAGATGGGGAAGTTATGAGTAATACCTGAAAAAAATCCTGGTTAATAATTTATTTTCTGCATTCAATCTTCTGACTTTACTATCCAGGGAAAATCTTATTATAATAAATGCTAGCTGTCTAGATACTTTATTTAACACAATAGGTAGACTGTTGGAATATATCTGGAAATACATAGAACTTCCTGTGTGTTTTAAAGACCATTTTATTAAAGATATAGCACTGTTGGCAATAAATACTCTTCAAATTAAGGAGAATTTACAGATTTCACTATATATATTAACTTTAGCAACATAAAGTACATATATAGCTAAATAAATTTACTTAATTAACAAATGCATTCCCTCACATAGTTACTTATTTTTTTGTGACAAAAGCATGTAACACCCACTCTTTATACTTTTTAAAAGTATAGTATATTGTAACCAGTTTTAGTCTTCTTGTTAGTACTTCTGCCAATATTTCTCCTGTACCCTAATACTTTCTCCTATCCCCTAACTACCACAGAATCTATAATTCTATATCTAAGAGAAATCATATAATGTTAGTATTTCTATGAAAATATACTTCATTTAGTGTAATGCAGTCTAGGGTCACCCATGTTTTCACAGATGTTGGAGCCATAGTTTGGAAAATATATGTCCTCCAAAGGGCTATGTATCAGAGACTTGGTCTCCACAGTGTTGCTATAGGGGTTTAGAACTGGGGTCTAGAAAGTGATATTTAAGTTACTAGGGATATATCCCCTAGTACCTTTTTTGCTCTGTGTCTCATGATGGAAGCAATTCTATTCTACCATGGACTCCCTACATCATGGACTTCCCTTGGTACAGGCTCAAAGTTTAGGCCTCTTTAATCATATACTTGAACTTCTAAAGCCATGATCCACATGAAGCATGTTTCTTTCTAAGTTTATTATCTTAAGTATTTTGGTATAGTGACAGAAAGCTAACACAGTCCATATTTCATTTTTATTACTGTATAGTATTTGATCTGTTTACATAATCTTGTGTCTTTATCCATCTATCCATTTTTGCACTATGGTTGTGAATAATGTAGTAATGAATTGAATGTGTAAATACCTCTTTAAGACATGGATATACCTTACTTTGGATATGTATTCGATAGTAGCAATCCTGTCACTACAAATGGTTAAGATAACAGTCATTCTTAAAATGATGAACTAAAACATTAAGATCCTTAAGCTTGACTGAAAATAAAGTAGAAGCCTCAAATCATATCAGAATTTTAAAAGATACATTATAATGGATAAGACTGAAACACAATCTTCAGGAATCAAAGGGCCATCTCTCCAGTCATGTACAGGATTTAATTATGGCACCTTTGCTGAATTGTTTCAGACCTCAGAATTCAGCAGCATCTATTGTGACATTTTTGTCAAAAAAACTTGAAAGGGGAAGTAATAGTATGTATTAGAAAACAAAGACACTCATTATAAGAAAGACTGTTTTTAAAAAAGTACCAAGAATATGGTAAAGCAACAACTAAATATTTAAAATTGTTAAACAAGGTTTTTAAGATATAAAAAGTCTAAAACTTCAATGGTATGATTTTCATTAATTTTATACACGAAGAGGTGAAAAACATAGAGGTTAGATGAAGGGTCTGAGGTCATCTACTGCCAAATGGTAAATCTGAACGTGAAAGTAAGTAACCTGTTCCATGACTTTATTTCACAACCTAGAGTCTGACTTATAGTGTACTTGAGATGCTATGAATGACATCTCTGATAAATTAATAAAGCAGTGATTAGGAAAATAAATTAAAACAGTGGATGCACAATGTTATGTATATAGTCATATATATATCATATGTATTGGATTATATGTACTATTACCGTCCTAGAAAATATCATTCTTTAAATAAAACAAATGAGTGTTTTTACTTGATCACATTATTAAAATATTTGAAATTTTTTTGATAACTGAGAAGTAATATTATTATATATTTATGGGCTATACGGGATTTGCTTGCTTACTGATTTTTTGGAAGTGGAGGTGCCTAGGGCATCATTCTGTAACCCAGACTGGGGAGTGTGGGTGCTTAGGGCCTCACTCTGTAGCCCAGGATGGCAGGTGGTTGCTTCACTGTGTAGCTGAGGCTGGGGGTGGTAGTCAGGACTTCACTGTATAGCCCAGGCTAGAGGGTGTTTAGGACTTCACTGTGCAGCCCAGGCTGGCTTTGACCTTAAGGGACTTCTTAACCTTAGTTTCCAAGTGCTGACATAGCAGGTATGTGCATCTGCACCCAGATAGTATATTTTGATGTATATTTATATCATGGAATGATTAAATGAAGCTATCATTAAGACTACTACGAAAAAAATCAAGCTAACACATCTTATTTGAAGTGTTTTTTATTTTCAAAACATATCAAAATTATATAAATTTTTCTACTAAATGCCACATATTTTGATTAGATCAGATATTATGCTTATCATATTTATATCCTATGTCCTCCTCTATTTTGTCATATATAATTTTGAAATTTGGATGTGTTTCTTATTTATATAAACCTTCAGTGAAGGCTATGAATACAGTAATTACTATAACAATGATACTCGAAAGTGACTGTGTAGTGGGAAAGCGACATTAGGGCTTCAGAGGTGACAGCCTCTGTAACAGTTCTTTATATCGTGGGAAAAACTGGCATAATTCTCGCCAGCTATCTAAGGATTTCCTCTTCTCACTTCCCGTATTCACATTTTGAGCTGGTGTGGTTGTAATCACTTTCCCTTCCTCTTTCCTTATTGGGGCCCTCTCATGTTCCTTAAGGGCTAGGATCCATGTCAGGCCATCTCTGTGGGCATGCATTCCTGTTCTGCTTCCCCTTGCCCCTTTCACCTTCTCTGAAATTCTACCCTTTGTTCGTACACTATCGTATTCATGTACAGTCATCCTTTTCTCCACAGCCTCTCAACGTCTGACCTGTGTTTCCCCTGATGTCCACACTCCATGTGTACTCTCATAGCTAATTTTGATCAATAGATACATTATGAATAATTCTTTAGACCTGTGTCTTAGTTATGGTTCTATTGCTGTGAGGACTAAGAGCAAGTTGGGGAGGAAAGGGTTTATTTGGTGTACCCTTCCACATTTTAGGCCATCATTGAAGAAAGTCAGGAACTTAGTCAAGGCAGGGACCTGGAGGCAGGAGCTGATGCCGAGGCTGTGGATGGGTTCTGCTTACTGGGTTGCTTAGCCTGCTTTCTTACAGAACTGAGGATCACCAGTCCAGGGATGGCATTACTCATAATGGACTGGGCTCTCCCCCATCAATCACTAATTAAGAAAATGGCCTACAGCCAAAACAGTTTCTAAAACAAGGTTCCCTCCTTTATAACCACTCTACCTTGTGCCAAGTTGACATAAAACCAGACAATACACCTGTGTTGACCTCTCCTCCCTAAGTCAATATGCTGTTTTGCATAATCTAGCAGAACATTAGTGAATATCTTTGCTAAAGCATCTTGAGGAGGAAATTATAGCTGTAGCAGTATATGTTACATTATATACAAATATATATATGTATATATATATTAATTACACAAATGCTTTGATAGTTATCTAGAAATTTAGAAGCTTATTTTAAAAATATTTTTTAGGGTCAGTAAGATGGCTCAGTAGTTAAGAGTGATTGATACTCTTTCAGAGTGATGTAGGATATCCTTCGGCATATGTGTTGCTTTTATTGGTTAATGAATAAAGCTGATTTGGCTTTTGGCAGGGCAGGATATGGCCAGGCTGGAAGACATATAGAGAGAGAATAGGTCGAGTAAAATAGATGCCATGTAGCTGCCAAGGGAAAAATGTGCTGCTGGAACCTTACTGGTAGGCCACAGCCTTGTGGTGATACATAGCTTAATAGAAATTGGTTAAGACTTAGCCAGGAATATACTTGATTCATTAGCCAAACAGTGTTGAGTTTTTGTGTGATTATTTAGCTCTGGGCGGTTGGGAAATGAAACGACCAGTCCCCATCTACACAAAGGACCTGAGCTTATTTGTTGGTATCTGCACTGGTCACTTCAGGTCCAGGGCAGCACCCTCTTCTGGCCTCAGTAGACACTATCATATAAATGCATATACATATGCTCCATAAGCATGCATGCACATGCACTCACACACCACAAAAACCCTTTCACTTGCTGAACACTTAGAAGTTTCAAGCACTATAATTTCTTTAACATATATCATAGTATTACTTATAGATATCACAATCTCATTATTTAAAATCCACATCCCCAGTGTTGTTGTTTGTGTGTTTATGTCCCACAGTTATCACAGTATCAATGTATCTCACAGTTATCAATGCAGAGGTAGCATTTAAATCCAACAACACTGGTCTCAAAATGTGGACTATGTTGCTAGCTCTAGCATCATGGAATAGAAATCTATTTCTGGAAACTGGGCCTGGGTTGAGAACACTGATTTTTAGGGATACTTTGTGGGTAGCTAGAATGGATCACATTGGATCATTGTGACTTTTGATTGAATGTTCGCTGTTATTAAAGTCTGTTTTAGTAATTAACAATCAAAAGTTCATGTTATACATTAAAATATTTATGTAAGCATAGATATTCAGCTCAGATACTTTTCTGTATAGCATTTGCTATGGTTCTTCAATAACTGCAACAGACTGGTTTATTTCCTAATTTATTTTGGTCAAGGTAGTTAAGCTAGTTTGTAGAACCACTCACAAACTGAGATACAATTTGAATCACTTGCCTTCCTTCTAAAATAAGCAGGTATAGATAAACCACCCTTCTCAAAATATATGTATATTTTTGATCTGCATGAATTTTTATAGATATATTTATCCATAAACACATTCATTTAATTGTGTGAATGTGTATTTATAATGCTATATTCTTTTTGTTAATATATTGGTCAGAATCTCAAAGGACCAGCATTGTCAAATAATCTTAGTGTCAATATTTCCATCTTCTAAAATTCAGTAGTAGGCAAAAATAAACTTTCCACTTCATATGACTACCTAAAAATTTCTGCCATTTATATCAATTTTTCTTCTTTATGTAAATTGTTAGAGTAAGATGGCTTTTAAAATCTTTATGAGAGCATTACTGGCCCATAAATTTGGAAATATTGTCCAGAAAGAAAAAAGACTATGTTATGAGAAAAAAAAGCAAACCCTCTTCAGATTCCTGTGCTGCTAGACAGGAATGTGGTTATGTCTGCACATTTAATCAAGTCTTGCAAGTGTTCATATCATTCTTAACCTCAATGACAAGTAGAAGGAGAAATAGGGATTTCAACATTTGATGTATTAACATGGCTGAAGAAAACAGAATAGCGTAAAAAATGACCCCCCCCCCTTTCTCCCTAGTACGAGCAAGAGAAAGAAAAGTGTAGAAAAGGCAGAGAGAGAAAAAGGGAGAAATGGACTTTTTTTGACTGGGTTATTTGTTCTTAATAGAATATAGATTCACATATAAGGGGAATGAAAGTAGAAGGAGGAATGTAAGGGGGGTGAGAAGTATATAGGGGTGATCATGAACAAGGGAAAATGATGTATACGTATGAAAATGTCATTGTAAACCCTCACTTGGTATCCAGATGAGACGAAGTGTATATGACATGTGGAACAGTGATAGATCAGAAGAGAAGAAACCATAGAGCCTGATGAGTGAGGAGCTGCTGAACCCTCCCCAGAGGATGTTTATCTAGATGTCTGTTTCCTGGATAGAGAATATCAGTATCTAGATGGTGATTTCTGGGAGTGTTTTTGTCACACTTATTCTAAATTAATCCTTACTGATTTTCCTTTTTATTCTCTCGATAGCTTTTACTCATCCACCCGAGTCCAAGAAGTAAAGTACATTTCAGGTGGTGAAATCTTTTAGTCAATTTATCTGAACTCACAGCTGTGGATGAGGGTGACACTTAATGCCTTCTATATAGTCACGATACAAAAGAAGGCAATAGGGCTGCCTTTAGACATTCTGTCTTCAAGCCATGTACAGTAACACATTTTTTTCTTTTCACATGTCTAAGTGACTTTTTAAAAAAGAGTCCAGAGATGAGGGTTTATTTAATGGGCTGACTGCTGATGGAGGGGATGGCTCACACATATGTCAAATAGGGTAAGAGAACTGTCAATGTAGTCCTATCACAAATCCATTATTGATCATGGTGTCCAGGTTCAGCAGGAAAAAGAAATGAATCAGAGTTCAAATTGAGGTGAGGGGCTAGTAGCCAAAATATAGCATATGCAGAGATTTTCTTAGGCCTGCCCTAACCCATATGGAGGTTCACTGCTTTAACCATTTAGAGTCCCCAAGAGAGCTTTCCTGGAAAGAGAAATAAATCTAATCCACGCTAAACCCAGTCCCTGCTTACTGCATGTGTGATGTTATTCAGCGGGCACTGCTGTTCTGGGTATATTATACAAACATCAGTGTCCTTTCCTCGGGCAGCAGTCGTACCTGTTCGTTTGGAGCACTTTTCTTCTAGTTTCAAATTCCTTCCATGTATATTGACCTTCAGAAATGAGGGCAGATATGAATTATGTTAAAGAGTAAAAAGAGATGGAATGTAAGCCTGGATCCAGGGTATCAACCACCGAAGGAATCCCTCCCCAAACCCACACTACCACACAAACACACAATGTGCCTTAGAGGTATGGGAACAGAGGACAACCCCAGTGAAAACTATTTTTCATCCTCACATGGCTTCTCCCCTGAATCCTAGTGGAATATCACCTCCCCAGGTAGTTACCCAATGGATCTGGCCCTAGATTCATCTCACTTGCCAAATGTGTGGGAACAGATCCTGTCACTACTGCCTTGGAGTTGAACTTCACAACAAAAGCTCTCCACCCATTATGCCTTAGGTCAAACAACATCACTTGCCTTTGACAATGACCCAGTCTTGGAGTAAGAAGGGTGAGTGATGAAGAGATGGTAACTAATCCGATTTGCTTGATAGGTGTGCAAGGAATAGAATTGGAATGCTGGTTTCCCATAAAAAGCCAAGTTTGCGAGGTTAGTCATGTTATTTCTATGCCTTTATACATATAAGAAGACTATGTAAAGTTCAGTTGATAAATAATTTTAATAGTTCAGCCACCACTTTCTCTAATTACAATCCAGTCCCAAATTTTCTCTACTAGTTCTAAATTTTGTGTTTCACCTGAATCTAATCCCAACTCCGCACATTGCCTATTCACACAGTATTCTATCCCTCTAGCTTTATTGAAACTAGTGATTTAAGTTTTGGAATTTTCCTGAGAGTTCTCTGTGAAGGACTCAAATTTTTAACCCATTTCTGGTATTACTGGCAGTCACTTCTTTTTAAATCCTTGTTAAATTCTTCTAGAGAATGGAGACAGTGCAGGGGATAAAGCTTATCTGTTGATAGGCTCAGTTGAATGCAGAATTCTCTGTTATTATCTCCCTTCTTCCTTTCTTTCCTTCCCACTGTTCCTCCTTCTTTTGCCCATCAGTGTATTTTGGTCTCATTTCTTTTACTCTTGCCTTACCTTTTACTATGTCAAATCCCTGTTTTCACAGGTTTGACACACTTTATGCTTCTCAGACAAACCGCTTATATTCTTACGTATTAATTTCACAAATATAGAAGAGAAAGACATGTGTCTTTTGTTTATACGTGCTGCTTTGGCAGAATTAATAAGAGATTGTACTAGACATACAACCCAGGGCCAGTTTCAGTTAATCAAGTTCACTTCATTCAGCTCGTACGTATTCGGAATTACAGATAGCGTCTCACTCATAGATTTGGGGAAATTTACCCTGGCACCATTATTAACTTGTTATTTCTGTAAGAATAAAGTTATTATGTTTTTTTGCATTTTGATATTGTCTTCTGTGTTACAGAGGACTTATCCATATGCAACTGTTAGCTATTAATTTTGCTAAACACAAGTTAGGGTGCTGGTTTGGGTCCATTAGTGTAAGATATTCCAGATAGTGTGGGGCTTTGTCTTCGATCTGACTCTCCTATAGGTTATAGTTTATTTAGTTCTACTGTGAAAGAAGTTTGAGAACATCCTTATTCATACTGTGTTTCTTAGGCCGTTGTGCTTGGGTTGGCAGAGCATACCCTCTGCACTTAATAGAATTGTGCTACTGATATGTTACATATCCATGGTGAAAGAATAGGTTTTCAGTATGGGCTTGAAGCTTTTCAGTGAATTGAAATTGTAGAGTTCCAACTTGTACATGTATCAAGTCTCATTATGTGCAAGTTTCAAGCTGGCAAACGGAAGGGTTTCTGGCAAGCCCAGTTTTCTGAGTAAAATGATCTCTCCAGGCTAAGCATGAAGCCATCTGTAACAGCTTAAGTTTCTTCCTTAGTCACCAGGACAAAGTAAATGGCAAGAGTGAAATGGTTATTGTGAGCCCTTCGGACTTGCTTTCACCTCCAGGGCATTATTCTTGCCAGGAGGGTTTGCTGTATCCTGTTCTGCTTGTCTGTGTGCTTCCTTCTGCCTTGATTCAGGTCCTAACAAAGTTCTAGTGGGAGCTTTCCTTTTAGTCGAAAACCTTCCCCTACAGACTTCCTAAAATCTACAGGGTAAAAGAGAGCATCAAAGGCCATATTATCTGGTCTGTAGAAATGTATCAGCAATGTCAGGGACTTTGGTGTTGGGCCAGTACCCTTGCCTTTCAGAACCTTCATAGATTGGCCATAGACTTCTTCACAGCACCTAAGTCTGTACTGGGAGAATAACTGGCCAATGTCCAAACTTTCTATCTTTGGTTTATTCTTAGGAGATCATCAGCTCAGAAAAATCACACTATATTTTATGTTTAGTATGTTAGCATGAGTGATCTTACCTGCCATCAATGCATAAAGGTGCTCTAAAGAGTCACTGTCCAGGTGGAAGTTTGTATCTTATATTGAACACCACTCCAACAATATGGATTCTGTTTTGGATTCTGTCCTGTTGCCACTCATATGTAGAAACAAAAAAGGGGGGATCATCTATCACTTTAAACTTGTAAGACATATTTGTCCAATTTTATGTTTTACAAAATAACACAAATATTAAAAAATTCAGAGACAATTTTATCTTCTATGTAGCAGTTAGTAATATGACCCTTGTCATGTATTTTATAGGTGCTATGTATCATAAATTATGTGTCTCACATACTTCTTTTTTTCAGGAAATTCTGATGGTTGAAAAATATTCTCTTTTCTTAGCGTCTTATCCTTTTCTTTAATGAACAAATTTTAAAATTCTTTATTAGTTTACAAAGGATAAGATTTTATTGTGGAATTTTAAAACCAAATTTTCGTTATTTGTATTGACATAGGAGACCACTTTCTAAATTTAACTCCAGTAGCACACACACTTAGAGAAATAATTAATAAATGGGACGTCCTGAAACTGAGAAGCTTCTAAAAAGAAAAGGACACAGTCAACAAAACAAAATGGCAGCCTACATAATGGGAAAAGATCTTCACCAACCCCACATTGGGCAAAGGAGTCATCTCCAAAATACACAAAGAACTCAAGAAATTGGTCATCAAAAGAACAAATAATCCAGTAAAAAAAAAAATGGTGTATAGACCTGAACAGAGAATTCTCACAGAGGAATCTGAAATGGCTGAAGGACACTTAAGGAAATGTTCAACATTCTTAGCCATCAAAGAAATGCAAATCAAAATAACTCTGAGATTCCATCTTACACCTGTAAGAATGGCCAAGATCAAAAACACTCATGACAACTTATGCTGAAAGGTTGTGGGCTAAAAGGAACACTCCTGCATTGCTGGTCAGAATGCAAGCTGGTACAGCTACTTTGGATGTCAGTGTGGTGATTTCTCAGAAAATTTGGAAACAAATTTCCTCAAGACCTAGCAATACAACTTTTGGGTATATACCCAAAGGATGTTCAATCATAACACAAGGATATGTTCATAGCAGCATTGTTTGTCATAGCCAGAACCTGGAAACAACCCAAATTCCCCCCGATCAAAGAATGGATAAGGAAAATGTGGTACATTTATACAATAGAGTACAACACAGCAGAAAAAATTAATGACATCTTGAAATGTGCAGGCAAATGGATGGATCTAGAAAACATCATTCTGAGTGAGGTAACTTAGACCCAGAAAGATAAACATTATATGTTTTCACTCAGAAATGACTTTTAGACATAAAACAAAGCAAACCAGCCTACAATTCACAGTCCTTGAGAACCTAGACAGCAATTAGGACCCCAAGAGAGACATACATGGATCTCATCTACATAGGAAGTAGAAAAAGACAAGACCTCCTGAGTAAATTGGAGCATGGGGCCTCTGGGATAGGGTAGAAGGAGGGAAGAGAAAGGGAAGGGAGCAGAGAAAAATGTATAGCTCAATAAAATTAATAAAATATTTAAAAAATTTGTTATTTACCTCCCCCTTATTACTATTATTATTTTATTAGCATCTTAGTCTTAAGAAAAGATAACAATATTAAGATGAGATAATTGTCCTTCTGTTGACGGATTACATTCTGGAAACTCTGCTTCCAAACTGCCAACCCTAGGTATCTGGCCTTATTACCCAAGGCTTCCAGAAGAAGTGTAAAGGGAAGAGGTGAGCAAGCGTTTTAGACAGGTTTTCTTCACATGGGACCTACTAAAGTGCATGATGTGAAATAGTTTGCTGGTATTTGTCAAGTTGTTAGAATACAACTGTTGGAACACTGGCAAAGTCAGTTGCTTACTCGGGTTTTGAAGTTGAAGTTACAGACTTCCCTAGGATGCTAACTGGCCATGGGTAGTTCTCCATTGGGTACCATCTTTGTGTTTATTTCTTTTTCTTTCTAACAAGCCTAATTATCTACTTCTCCACAAAAAATTCAGAATCTGTGTATGTCCATGATGTTTCCATGGATAGTTGCAGCTGGTATACTATCTTATTTTATTTCAGAAGGTAATATCACCAGTTAGCTGCGGTGAGAAAAACTTCTTCACTGAAAACCATATGTCCAATTTAGTTCCCACCCATAGTTACTTAGAAGATCCTGGTGCATGGGCCCACCAGGCTGTCAATGGAAGAGCTGACATCCAAGGAGGATGAACTATTTCTGCAAGTACAGCCCATTACTGCCTTGCTCCATTTAACCACACTCTGGTTTTTCACATCTTTGGACTTAGAAATAAATGTTACCCTTAGGGGAAATAGATCTCTGGTAATTGTTTCCCCCTGATAATGCTTTGATTTATTCATTTAATTCACTCATCTTCATGCTGAAAAATTATGGCAGATTATAATATTACAAATATACAGAAAATGATTCATAAACTATGAAGAATGACAAGATAAATGTTACAGATACAAATAGATACCTAGAACCCAGACCTTTTAAACTGGATGACTTGGGGAAGCAGAGGGGATAAATTTATTTTTAGATTCTCAGATAATTGCAATTAATAATAATGATAATAAAGTGCAAAATTATTCAAATAGGAGCAAAATATTTTAAAATAAAACTATAAAATCTCATAAGATAAGATAATTTTACTACAACTTTTATACAATTATGAACATGTTGCATTTAATTTCTTGTGATACATTAATTTATTCTCGTGTTCTATTCTTGGTGGCTTTAGCTAATGAAATTTGTGTATTAACTAAACCTGCTAAAAATACAACAGGAAGAAAGAAAACTATGGTAATTAAATTATGCCAAAACAAGAGTCACATCTAACTAGAATATTTATAAGAATTTTTATTTAAAAGTTATTGTGGGAGAAGAAAGCTTTTAGGGATATATTTTTATCCAGAATTTACATTTCTGCTAACCCAGCTTTTCAATATGAAAACAGACACACACACACACACACACATACTTTTGAGGGAAAAAGGTCACTTAATTTACTTCATAAATATCATAAAGATATTATAGTAAGAAAATATATTACTAAAATACATGAATATTTCAAGAAATCCACCTGAATGGTGCAACAAGCAAAATCATTTGTTACTGTGTCTCAATCTAGAGGTTTGTGTAGTAGGATTTTATTGTCAGACTATCTTTGAATTGCCAGTCCCTAAATAAAGACCATGAGACTCCTTATTAATTACGAAAGCTTATCTTTAGCTTAGGATTTTTGCCAACTAACTCTAATAACTGAATTGTGCTATATTATTTTAATCTATGTTCTGAATTTTGTCGAATGCTTTTTCAGCATCTATTGCTATATTACTTCTTAATAAGGCACATCTGACTTGCTCTGAACTGGTGAAACTGAGTGCCTAGAATCTTTCTTCCAATTTTTCTCTCTATGGCTGGAAGTCCCCCTTATTCTCCTCTGCCTAGCTATTGGCCATTTAGCTTCTTTTTATTGCATTAATCACAGCAATATATCTTCACACTGTGTACAAATATTCTGCTACAGGTATGTTATGTGTATGTTGTGGAGCAGGGGGATGATATTGACCCTACACAGAAAGACAGTTTTGTTAGAGAGTAGACACATCATAGATATTTGAAGGTTACCATTTCTCCTTTTATTGATTATGTCCAATTCATAATTGAAAATAAGATGCTTGTCCTGGTCCGCTCAAGCAAAGAACTGTACAAACCTCACCTGCCTCTAATAGAGTGAATACTTGTGAGCTGTTATAGGCAATTACATTGGTATAGATTCTTGTACATTGATACAAAGTTAAATTATATTGAATATTGTATGCATGTATGCTTTTACCTCTGCTTAAAACATTTTTATATGTTGATGTATATTTATCATATTGCAATGTACATTTCTATTTCTGATCAAGATACTTATACATTGTTTACACTTTGAGGTCATTGTCCTCATTTATTGCACAATTGTTTATTGTATAATATTCTAATATAGAGTCTTAGTCTTTAAGTTATATAGGTATTAAGAATTATAGATCAGTAGTCATCTATGTTTGTAATACTTATAGTTAGACTAATACGGTTCTTTAGATACATAGAGATTATATTCTGCATAGATAGGTAATCTTCAACCACTTCAAAGAGCTGTAGAACATGGCATTTAAATAACTTGGGGTTTTATTGAAGTGAGATACGATTGCCCCTGGCAGCACCGATTATTCCCAAGAGAATGTTGAGCACCAAAGACACTCCACTTGGAGCTTGTTTTCTTCTTGGCAGAACTAGCCTTTGGGCAAAGAAATGCCCATGCCTTAGCCACTGACAAGATACATAGTATCTGGAAATGGATAAGCAGGACTTTCAAAACTTGCCAAGACAGGGTAAGACGGTTTTGAAAGTTTTCCTGCCTTTGAAAATGGTCTGTTAGTTATTCTAGGCCTTAGCCAAAGTTGGTTGCTTCAACATTGCAAATGAGACTTTGGGTGATTGCCAAGGTAGCCGGTTATCTCTGTCATTTGTTGCACATTTTAGAAGTTGCTTGATTGTACTTCCTGCTTACTCTAGTAATATTATTTCCCTTCTCAGATCTTCGATGGGGTTGAAGACTAGATAGTTGTAGTTACTTTCGTCTCATGACTTGGCCAAGTTATTTATTATACAAGATTTAAACTTTTATAATTTTATTTAAACTTGTATAATTATTGAATATATTTGTTCTTATTGTATTTAATTTTGTATTAGGCTTATAACTCTCTTATTTAAATAAAAGGGGGAGTTGTAAGAAGTCTTACAGCTTGTGGTTACCTGCCTTCTGGGGTGTGGCCTCTTACACTACATATGCTGATGCAGAGCCTGCATCTGCCCTCTTTTCTGGCTGCTCTGTTCCAGTTGCTGGATTTGCTCTTTTTTCTCTTTCAAGCATAGGATTCTGATTTGTGAGTTTACCCCTTAATAAATAACCATCTGTTTCTCAGTTCTGAACTAATGTGGGATTTCTTTTAAGTGTTCTTCCACATGCTTCAGTCACTTGAATACTGGAACTACAGATGTGAACTGCTAGGTTGTTCAGACCTAGTTTTCCACAATGGCTTCCTTGCTTGCGTGCATATGGCTATTGTCATCAATGTATTCACAAGTGACAAAGAGAGTCTGATAACACCATCTCTTTTCTTATAGGGATCTGGATCCCTATAAGATCATGGGGCCTTGAACTCCATGACATTATTTAACCTAATTACCTCACTGAGGCTTCATTTTATGGTGACTAATTTTAGGGGTTGAGGATTTAATGTGTGACTTACTGTGTTGGATGCACACATATTCTGCACATAGCAATGATGTTATCTGTTTCTAGAGTTTCTTTTTTCCTTCTACAACCAGTAATCCCAATTTTGGAACACTCTCCCTTTTGGCATTGTTAGAGGTTAGTCACTACTGAGCTTTTGAAGTTGGCTGTAGCTCTTTCACATCTAAATATTTCCCAATGTCTTCACTGAAGCGAATATCTTTAAAATATCAGTGTGTATTGTTAGTGGTTGCTGAATACATTTCATGGAACTGATTGACTTCAACATGGAATATTAATAAGCCTTTTGGTTTCCTCCTACACAGATTCAACTTCCTAGGGAAGTTCCAACATCTTAGCCCCTTGCCTAGAGGCCATTGTTGACTGTGCACTTCCAATAGTCAAGTTTCCTTTCTATTTCAAACCTTGTTATTAAGCCCTGAACCACAATGAGAAAACACTTGACTAAATTTAAACAGTTATGCACATGTATTTCATTGTGTTTGATTTATCACCACCAGAATCCATTCACTCATGTACTCTTCAGATTTTCTTAGGTATATAT
Source organism: Alexandromys fortis (assembly GCF_014885135.2). NCBI lineage: Eukaryota > Metazoa > Chordata > Mammalia > Rodentia > Cricetidae > Alexandromys > Alexandromys fortis. The sequence goes on from NW_026067928.1 coordinate 8,628,074, forward strand.
TTTTAGACCTTTTGACATTTGAACTACTTTTCCCTGGCTAGAGTAGATGAGGAATTCTTTCACACTCTAAAATGGTCTGAGATCAGATTCTTTTCATAGAACTAAAGACAGTGCAGTGATATGAAAACAATGGCCTATATCAGCTCATATATTTAAATGCTTAGTAACCTGTTTGAAAGGATTAGAAGGATTAGGCGTTGTGTCCTTGTTGGAGTAGATGTAGGCTTTTTGGAAGAAGTATATCACTGGGGGTAGGCTTTGTGATTTCAAAAGCCCATGGCAGGCCCAGTCTCTTTCTCTTTCTGACTGCTGTGGATCGAAATATATCTCTCAGCTTCGTTTTCTAGCACCATACCCGAATGCCTGCTTGCCATGGTGAAAATGCACTCTTCTCTGAAACGCTAAGTAAGCCCATAGATAAATGCTTTCTTTTATGCAAGTTGACTTGGTCATACTGTCATTTTACAGCAATAGAATATTGACTAAAACAGGCAGCGATTGATGATATCTTCCAGATAAAAAAGGGATTGGGAACTGGAAGGAAGGCTCAGGGTTTCAGATTGCTTGCTGCTTTTGGAGAAGAATGCTTCCTGCCACCTGCTACCATGTCACAGCCACTTGTCACTACAGCTCAACTTACACGTATGTGCATACACACACAAACAAAAATTATTCTTAAAAAGGAGGACTCTGGGTACAAGTAATGAAAAGTTTTAACAAGAGGAAGGCAATTTCCTTAGACCATTGGAAACGGCTGCTCCTGGCATAGATGGGCTGGATGGGAACAGAACCTGTTTCCTATTTCAAGGCTAGTGGCCACATTCCTTGTCTACAACTGCCTCTTCTTTGTGTGATGGGTCTGTAAATCAGCATTTCACTACTTTTGCAATTTTGTATATTACATAATCAGATTTTGGAATTTCCTTTAGTCATTTGGATAGGTTAAAAAAGATAGCTTCTACATATCTGTTACTTTACACTCTAAAAGAGATTTTACTAGGATGATTAATGATCCTGAGATGGAGAGATTATTCTGAACTATCCAGGCATCAATCATCTCAAGACCGGCAAGTGCTCCTAAATGCTGAGCCATCTCTCCAATCCTCACTATCTTGATATGTATTTCTATTTTGAATTTGCACAAATATTTCTGAATCAACTCATGATAGTACTTCTTTAGTGTGCAAAAATTTATGTTTTAGATAGTTTTGACCCTACCAAATAATTATATATCTTTAAAAATTATGCTTTTAAAGAAAAAATAGAAATTGAATTTACATGAAGCATACATGGCTATGAGATTAGAGCCATAATGTGAGTATGAGTGTGTAAGTTCTAGCTGATAAACATTAGTTCCTGCCACCAAACATTTCTTAGAAACATGAAGTTTGGACATACCTCTTAACTTTTTTCATCTGTAAAATTAGAGTTATAGTAATCTTATTCTCCATAATTAGTTAATTATTCAGAGAATAATTAAGATCTTCAATAAAATATTTATTATTATTAATTATTATTTCCTGTTTTATTGTACTTTCACAATTACATTATTATTATAGTTGTAAACATTAATATGTTAATATCTTCTAACTATACCAGGTTCTACATGAAATTATTAAGACTGTGGTCCAGAAAAATCCCCCAATATCATATGTTAAAATCTTGGTTGCCAAGCGATGGGCTTTAGGGAAATGATTAGGTCATGAAAACTCTGGCCTCAACCATGGATTAGCACATTGATAATTTAATAATCTCATTAGGTGTGATAGAAATTTCAGAGATGGGACTGAGGTGAAGGGAGTGAGTCCTTGGGGAGTATGTACTTGGGAAACTATAGTTTGTCCATGGCTACTTTTTATCTCTCTCATTTCCTGTCAACCAGGAGGTAAACTGCTTTTTTCCCATACCTGCTTCTTTCTATGACATACTGCTTTGCCACAGCCTTGTAGAAATGGAAGCATCCAACATGGACTAAAATCTCTGAAACTTTGAGCTAAGTGAATCTTTCCTCCTTTAAATTGATATCCACAGATAGTTCGCTGCAGTGATGGAAATCTGACTAACATAGGAATATTTGTTTAGTTGTTTGTTCACCTTATTACTCTATTAATTACAGAAGATAATATAAACTCATGAAGATGACTTTTGTAATGCTTACACACACACACACACACACACATTCTCCTCACTACTAAATAAGTATGATAAAATATTCCATTATTTCTCCTTGGTAAATGAGTATAGGCAACCGAAGGAGCTTGTTCATTTGCCCCTTCCTGTACCTAAGTATCTATTCTTAGCATCTCAGGGATTACTCCAGGAGCTTTCACAACACTGTAACGAATGATGTGGCAACACTAATATTTGAACTTTGTTCTTCTGACTCCAAGCACCATACATTCCATTGCCTGTTGAAATAAAATCTCCATCCCTAAAACCTGCCAACCACCTATATCATTGCCACCTGAAGTAAACCCGACTCCACAAACTTTGGATTACGCATGGGTTGTCCCAGATAAATTAGAATCCAATAGTTTTTAATATTCTCCCATCACATTTTTCAACCTCCCTAGACTCTATTTCATCAAAACTGTTTCAGGGATGCATCCACTTAATTGTCAATGAATCTATCTGTATTCTTAGTACTTCATATTCTTAGCCCTGCAGTGTGATTATGTGGTAGCTAATATATGGTGGCAAATAATCTAGATGGGATACACAAGGCTGGGATATAAAGTGTTTCTGTTTCAGGTTTAATGAAGATAAGGACTATGAAACATCTGCGGAGTATTCCAGGTAGGGAGATGGTTGAAGGGGAGGGAAGATGAAGGGAGAGGAGCACAGAAAAATGTATAGCTCAATAAAATCAATTTAAAAAAAGAAACCAGTTTCATATGCTAAGAGGCAAGATAATTGAAAGTGCCATATAGAAGGCACGTAAGCTATTGGAGACTTAGTATTTCCTGTTTTCAAAATTTCAGATGCTAAATTGGTAATCCTATATTAAATTATTATTTTCTATCTAAGCTAGCTTTGGTTGATATCTGCCATTTGTTTTATTATAAAAGCTCTCCATTTTTCTGATAACTTATCTGAACCCACCACAGCAAATAATATTGTCTGAGTTATATATATAGCCTACAGAATTTCATTGAAGTTCACTAAAAGTCAAGAAGACTTATTTAGCACATATCTGAATGGAATAATAATAGTAATAATAATAATAATAATAATAATAATAATAATAATAATAATTAGTAGTAGTAGTAGTAGTAGTTGTTGTAGTAGTAGTTATCTACAAGGAAGTATTGGCTGTTGTAGATTGTTTTATTTTATTGTACAAATACATAACATTTAAAATGATATTGTGTAATAAATGGCTTAAGTGATAAAAATATTAAAAGTATAAAAATAAAAGGAAAATATAAAAAGTTATTCTTATTGATACTATACTACAATTATAAATATAAAATAAAGTTAATGGTATCAATATTCTTTTACATTTTACTAGCTAGTGTACTGAAGCACTCAGATTTATTGAACTAAAATTCAGAACTAAATGTATTTGGAATCAAAGTGAAGTTACAAACAGATAAATGATCTCTGCAAATCAGTTTATCTGGAGTTATTGGCTCTCTTAGAGGATGCTGCATACATTTTGTTCTTTAGTTACAGGCTTGTAAGCAGTTTTTCTGCTGGTTTTTGTCTAGACTTATAAAACCTCCTAATAAAGCCTTGGAGACATTCAGTTGCCTTCTGTCTCTTGGAAAATTTCAGAAACAGAGCCATGCTGCATGCTCCCTGAGCCGCTTCTGAGTGTGTGGGCTTTCTTTTCCTGCATCATCTGCATCAATGGAAGGAACCCAGGGATGGTTGCTGCTGATGGTGGCATGAAGAAAGCATTTTCTAGAAACTGTGCTAGGCAAGGGTTTTTATCAGGTGAAACAGGGAATGCAGTAATAGTTTTACAATACAAAAGAGCATTGTGAAGCAGTGACAGAATCTGATATTTATTCATTTGTTTTATGGTAGTGCTTTTATAACAAGAAGTAAAATTTTAATTTCCATAATGTTAAAATTTTGCAATAATGTTTAAAGTGTGCCAATTGGCCTGTCAGTCAAAATGAAATTTATCTCCTATATATTTATATATCTTTCATATTATATATTCAACAAACATTTTGTGTAGTTAGAATAAAACTTTTTTGATTAATATTTTTTAAAATAAAAATATAGTTACATCATTTCCTGCCTGTAAACGGAGACTATACTTTTTGTTTCTTGGCTGCCCAGACCAGAATAATCACATAGAAGCTATATTAATTAAAATACTGTGTAACCCATGGCTCAGGCATATTTCTAGCTAGCTCTTACGTCTTAAATTAACCCATTTTTATTAGTCTTTGTATTGCCACATGGCCATGTTATTACGTCATTTTCTACATGTCTTTTTTTCCTGGCATCTCTTTGACTCCACCTACTCTCTTCCTCTATCTCTGCTCAGAATTCCCATCTGGCTTTACTCTCCTAAGCAATTGACTGAAACAGCTTTATTCATCAACCTATAAAAGCAACACATATACAGAACAACATCCCACATCACCTACTTTTCCTCTTCTCTCTCCAGTCCTCCCCATGTACCTCCCTTCTTCTTTTCTTTCAAATTTATAGGTCCCTTTTCTTTAATTTTTAATTTAATATATATTATTATGTACTTAATGTATGTGTATTACCCTAACTATACTAATAAAACCTGCTCAGTCTGCACAAAGTTACTTGTATGTGAATAATTTCAGGAATGATCATGTGGTATTGGATAACTAACAGGGGAGGCTCTTCTCTGGAGAAAGCTGTTTCTCCTTTTCTTAGTTCCCCATTGTCCCTTGTTTAGGATTGGGGCCCAGTCAGATTTTCTTCTTCCGTATCAGTTTGTCTGTTGGTATAGTCTTTGCTCAGATCTTGTTTAGGCAGCTATGTTGCATTGAGACTCATGGGTACAGTTTCTTTTACATTTATAGGAGGCACAATCTTACAGGCAGCTTCCCATGCCTTTGACTCTTGCAGTCTTTCTGCCCCCTTGATGTTCTTGAGACTTAGGTGCAGATGTTAGGTTGGGTTGTGGATATATCAGTTGGAGGTGAGCACCACAATATCACTTGTTCTTTATATTTTACTTGGTTTTCCATGATACGCTTTTGTCTCCCTGGTTAGTTTATTCATAGGCATTCTATTTAATTTTAGGCTTTTGTAAATGGGATTTTGTCCCTGATCTCTCTCCTTTAGTGTTTGTTGTTGGTGTATAGAAGCCACTGATTTTTATAGGTTGATTCTATATTCTGCCAATTTACTGAAATTGTTGATCATTTGTAGAGGTTTTCTGGTAAATTTTTTTTGATCTCTCACGTATAATATTATATTGATTGCAAATATATATACTTTGTCTCCTTTTCCTACTTAAACCCTTTTCACTTCCTTCTCTTGCCGTATGGCTTCAGCTAGAGCTTCAAGCACATTATTAAAGATGAACAGGAGTCATAGAGCCCTTTCTTGTTGCTGATTTCAGTTGTATATATAGTTTTTATTACGGTTGAACTATGTTCCCTACAGACTTTCTCTCTAGTACTTTTGTCATGAATGCATGTTGGATTTTTATCAAAACCCTTTTCTGTATTGAGATGATCGTGTAATTTTCAGTTTTTAATCTATTTATGTGACTTATTATATTTATTGACTTGAAAATGTTGAACTATTCTTACATCTCCATGATGAAGTCAACTTGGTTGTGGTGGATATTTGAGGGTTTTGAATTGATATTCATTCAGGACATTGGCCTGAGATTTTCTTTCTTTGTTATGTTTTACTTCATTTGAATATAAGAATAACACTGGCATCATAATTTGTTTATTATTGCTTCTTCAGTGTATAATTTTTGAATAATTTAGTATGTGAGGTCTGTAGATCTACTTTGAAAGCTTGATGTATTTCTGTGAATTCATCTGGGTCTGAATTTTTTTTTTTAATCTGGAAGGTTTCATTTTAATAACTGTTTCAGTATCCTTGCTTGTTATGGGTCTATTTAAGTTGTTTGTCTCTTAATCTCGAAAGTTGTCTATTTGTTTTACCTTTTACACCTTAATGGAGCACAGGTATTAAAAAGCATTTCCTTATACTAGTCTGAAATTTTTGGTGCCTGTTCTAATGTTTCCCTGTTCATATCTGATTCTGTTAATTTGTGTCATCTTTCTTTTTTATTTCTTTCTTCCTCTCTCTCTTTTCTTCTTTCTTTCTTTCTTTCTTTCTTTCTTTCTTTCTTTCTTTCTTTCTTTCTTTCTTTCTTTCTTTCTTTCTTTCTTCTGCCAATGCTCTGTCTGTCTTAGCTTCTCAAATTCCAGCTCTTAATCCATTGGTTCTTTGATTTTTGTTGTTGTTTATATTTCTTTAATTTCTGCTTTGATTTTCATTCTTTCTTGCTGTATATTGAACTTGAGTGTTTTTCTTTCCCAAATTCTTGAGTTGCATCAAGTTGCATAATTAACTCATTTTTTGTGCTCTCTCTGATTTTCTAATAGAGGCCCTTAAAACTGAATATTCTGCCCCTCCCCACAAATTGCCAAGTTCTATAGAAATGTTTTCAAATACGAAGATTACCATTGATATTTCATATTATTTATATATTTGTGATGATATCTGGGCATGTGGATTTTTATTAGGTTTATCTGATATAAACAAGATAGAACAGGCTAGTTTAGAGTGAGACAGACCACAGGATAAGAGGACGAGGTTGAGGCTAAAGATTGATATTGGCTTAGGTAGAATGAAATATGGTGGACACAAGGGGCTTGCAGGGCATGTAGCAAATGTATTCTCATCAAAGCCTAGAGTTTGGAAATAGAACTAGAGGCTGGGGAGGGTGAGCAGATGGGAAGAACAAGTAGACACAACAGTCTAGACTCTGTCACAAGATGTAAAAGACCTAGGTTGGCACACAGTTAGGATATCGTGTATGATGAACCTCTAGATTGTGTAGATAGTGGGGTCCTTGCTAGAGCCTGGTGATTACGGGTAACATAGGCTGTGGTGGCCAGGCTATACTGGTTCACTGTATGTGTACCTAGGAGTTGAGGGGCATATGTGGAGGGGAGGATTAGGTGGATTGACCTGGCTAAAACCTGGTATAAAATGTGCAGGATCTTGCTGGTTGGAGAGGTTGGATTCAGATAAAACCTTTGTATTTGAAATACTTCAAATAAAAGTATACTACAGATAAAAAATGCATAAGAGACAGCCAGTGGTAGCTTTAATCCCAGCACTCAGGAGGCAGAGGCAGGCATATCTCTGTGAGTTGGAGGCCAGCCTGGTCTACACGAGCTAGTTCCAGGACAGGCTCCGAAGTTACCCAGAAACCCTGTCTTGAAAAAACAAAAAACAAAACAAAAAAAAAGTGTGAGATGGCAGGAATCTGTAATCTAGCATTGTAGCTAGAGGTAATAGGTTGAGAACTTAATGTCAGCTGGGTTACATGAGACCCTGTGTACAAAACAAGAAAGTAAACAAGGAAACAATCACTTAACTAAGCCAAACCCAATCCGAACTACACAAAATCAGACAACAAAAATTATTTCTATAATTTAAAAGGCTTGCCACTTTACTGTTGAGCTTAGAGTCTTTGTTTTTCTGGAGTAGCCACTGTATTTTATGGTGACTGGCTACAATGATGAGTAAATATGCTGACTACAGATGCCTTAGTTTCAAATAATTGTCTTATTTTCCTTCTTGACTGCTAATCTCTTAATATTTAGAATGAGGGTAGCATAGAGTTTTGAGTATTTCTAAAATAGATCCAAGCCTAAAGGATGAAAATACAAGCATGAGTCTTAAAGATGAAAAGATCTCATACTAGGAGGCTTTGAACATTTAAGAAACATTTTCACATTAGGAAAGCAGTTTCACATAAGCCCTCATGGAGTCAAGAATAAAAATAATAAAATAAAATAAAAATTAAAATTTAAACCATGAAGACAAAAATAGTATTGGGTATAGCCTCAACACTGCAGCACTTGCTTTGAAGATTGATGCTCTGATTTCAGTCTCCGGACTGTCAACAAAAGATCTCAAAATGTTTCATCAATTAGCATATAAAACGTAAAACTATAAAATATTTACTGAACACTGTTGCATGTGCCTATAACACTAAGCTAGGAGGCAGAGGCAGGAAAATGATGAGTTCCAGACCAGTGTGGAATAGTGTGACCCCATTTCAAAAAACAGCCAACAAGAGGGACAGCCAGAGTAAAGAAAAAGGAGTACCACATGGAATGCAGTGAACTGGAATTGTATCCAAATTCTGTCTCCAGGCAAAAATGGAAAGATGTCAAATTAAGAATCCACCATCTCAATCCTCATCAGTTTTCCCAGCAAGTGCCTAAGGACAGATGAGAAGAACAAGCTGTGGTAATCTTCACGCCAGAGCAGCTCAGACAGACTACGAGTGTTGCAATCACCCCGCAATGCAGGCCAATTGTTGTTTGTCTGAGAACCTGTCCACAGTTCAATACTTTTTGCTCATTTGCCCTAAAGGGTGGAAGTAAATTGTCAGGGAATCCCCAAACTGTATCTGCTCTACTTTATGTAAATGACTTCCCCTTTGTTCTCTAAACTCTTTGGGAGAATGGTATGTATATGTTACACAACCAAAATTTGTTATATTATTTGTTTACAATTTCATATGATTTAATTGAGACTCTATACTATTACTATTTTCTTTTATGTGTATGGATGTTTTGTCCATATATGTTTGTGTACAACATGTGTGCCCAGTACCCAAGGAGTCCAGAAGAAAGTGTTGGATTCCCTGAAACTGTAGTTACATATGATTATAAGTTACTTGTGGTTTCTGGGAATTGAACCCAGGTCCTCTGGAAGAATAGTCAGTGCTCTCTTACCTACTGAGGCTAGACCCAGACTATGTGCTTTTAAAGTATTTCTTGAGTTACTAATATGGAAGGCACTATTTTGGCATCAAGAAAGACTAAAGAAAAAAATCACACTTAATGATGACGGCATGACAGTTCTTGTGGATGTTATAATAGCAAAATGGAAGCTTTAAGATTTAAATTCGTTCAATAGTTGCCTTGTTTTTCATTTGTTTTCTCATTTTTCATCTTATTTATTTATTTATTTATTTATTTATTTATTTATCTGTGTATGTCTGTGTATGCGTGTGCACACATGCTGGTGCTATTGTATGCATATGGCCTCAGAGTACAGCTTGTTGAAACTGGTTCTGTCTGTACATCACGTGGCCATGGGGCTATAACTCAATCCATCCAGGATCAGGGATAAAAGCCATTACCTGCTGAGCAATCTCAATGGCCTTTCTCTTTTTTTTTTGTGTTTAAGGAGTACAGTTTGAGTCTGGAGCTGATTGCCAATCCTTGTGCTTGGTCCTCTTTCTTTTACAGGGAGGCAACTTTGTATAAATATCCTGTGTCCCTATTTCCTCAAATGGAGAGCGATAGCAACACTCCTGTCTTGGTGGTAACCAGCAACTGTCTAGGTGGACCTAATGCCTGATCCACAGATGAGAAATCAGGCCTGGTACTAGAAACTTAGCCTACTGCCTCGGCCTGGTAAGGACATTGATCTTAGAGGAGGACCTACTACTGCCACATTACTATCTTTATACCCACAGCCAAGTGGGTATACTCTCAGCCTTTGCCAAAAAAGCTTCTCTTTGCAGCAGAAGAAAACCTTGACAGAAACCCACAACAGATCAAAATGCAGAGACTGACCAATAGTGAAGGACCCAGCATTAACTGATTATCTATAACAAAATTCCTGCATCTTAGACTTAGGGATTTTTTTCACAAGATGGGGCAGGTGGAGTGGAAGATTCAGAGGACCAGGAAGTCTTCTGTGACATTGTGTCTTTTGGGAATGATGGAGAAGCTTCACTCAAGATATCATAAGACTATGGCTGCCTAAATAAAACCAGCACAATGACGACACCAATAGACATACTGACATGGGAAGGTGAGGACTCATGTGGTCCTACCCCTAGACAAAGAACTGTAGAACACTGATATAGAATGCCTTTTTAAAATGTACTAAGAAAAATATATTCCCTTGATTAAAAGATATGACTTCAATCATTTTGGTTTATAATCTTAGTTTGTTCATGTGGCACTTACTTCTCCCTGTTCATCATTCTTCTTCCATACTCTTCTGCCCCAGTCCCATGACTTCTGCTTTCTTGCTTTGTTGTTATAGTCTGTTCATCTGTGATGCTTTCCTACACAGAACCAGTTTTATTTTTTGCTTGTATTTTCTTGGTTTTATGGTTCATATTTCTCAATTCCACTAAGATCAGCATTTCCCTATCCTTGGAGCTACTTCCTTATCTCTTTTACCCAACCAATTACTGTTCAAGTCTCTGATTTGGAATTTATGCAATACCATCCCTGCTGTAGTTACTTATGCATTTATCTTAATTTCTTTGCCAAGTTCTTGTAAGAAAGAAACCCTTCATGTTTATACTTTTCCTTGTATCCACCAGAACTTTTTGCCACAGAGTGTCAATAATTGACTATTTAATGAAAGAATTAAGATAGTAAGTGATTGGAGAGAAACCGAATTCACGTTTGTTAGTGAGGTCTTTTGTTGTTGATTCTCATGAACATTTTCAGGGCTGTTACAATGTAACTTTCTTACAACAGAATCTAAGTGTTAATCTGGAGAGGCCTATAATACATTAAACATTCTTTAAAACTACTATAAAGTTTTCCAAAATATCAAAGATCCAAAAATTTAAAATAAACAATGCTAACGGTATTGATATGGAAAATAGAATAATTAAGATGTTTGTCCACATGTGTGCTTGATAGTAGATATTTTATTGAATTGATATAACTTATTTCCACTTACGACACAGAATGTTAAGATAATTTGTCAGCAACACATGTACTTCTGCAAGTTATGACGGGAAAAGTTACAAATTAAGGCACCCATGGGTCATTCAGCTCAGCTGGCAGTATACCTGAATAAAAAAGGAATATTTGACTTCATCTCCCAGTTTGTCACTTATTTCTTTCACAGAAAAAGTGTGGGACACAGGTGGTCAGAAGTCAAAGAACATACCCTGCCTGAATGGTTCATAAGGCATGACACAAATGCATGGAACCTGCTGGGTGAAATCTCAAAGCCAGTAGAATGGGGAACAATTTTAGTGGTCGGGTCAAAGGCCACTCTGCTTGTGGTGTTTTACAAATGCTTGACAGATTAAATGCATACCTCCTAGGGGAAGGAAACGGATTATGGAGTATAAAGGCAACCATGAGCACTAAAGCCTCATTCAGAATTCTCATTATGAAAAGATGTAGGTCATGTAATATTAGCCTCATAGTTACAATAATTTTTCTACTATATATATGTAGTAGAATATATAATATATATGTGTATGTATATATATATATATATATATATATTGCTGTGTCATCCAATTTTAAGACTAGATAAATGAGAAAGGGGAGAGGGAAAAGCAACAATTCTATCTAGATATTTCCCCTAAAATAAAAGGAGATTTTTATTTTGTTTTTTTTTTTCCAGTTTTTTGCTGATTTTTCTTCCTGTGGATATAAATTCTTTTATTAGTATTCAACATCATAATAAAGTACATTAGAAAGTTGACATCTTTACAATGGTACAGCCAGATAAATAATTTGAACCGTTAACAGTGTTACAAAGTAGGTAATGTTTGTATGATACATTTCTCACTGTTGTGACAAAGTTCATAACAAAAAACTTGAGGAAGGGTTTATTTGTTCTTATGTTCAAGAGTGTTGAGTCCATTACCATAGTGAATGCGTCGGGGAGTTCAGGGCATTTCAGTAGTGAAGGTGTGGGGGAGTTCATGACTTTAAAGTAATGAAGCCATGGAGGATTTGACATCACTACAGTACATACATAAGGAATGGTGTATATGGGAGGAGTTTGTGTAATTACAGCATGAAGAAACAGGTAGCAAAATTCTGAAAAGATACTCATTTAACTTCTTATATTTCCCCCCATTTTATTCAGTCTGGGACTCCACCTCATGGGATGGTGGCTTCACATAATAGGGTAGATCTTTTCTACTCAGTTATAAACATCCCTGCAAAAGTCCTTAAAATTATGCCAAAAAGTGATTCCAAATCCAGGCAAGTTTACAATGAAAATTAACCATCACAGGATAGAAAAGAGCTATATGCAATATTTCACTGCATTCTGAAAGCAAGATGTCCCTCCATTTTTATCTGAACTCTGGAAAAATATGCACAAAATTAATTTATGTTATAATACATCTTTTCCATTCTAAATATTCTCCTACAATTAGAAAATAATAATAATATAATTTTCTTGACTACTTTCTGGAAGTCAATGATATAAATTATTTGTCAGAATCATGTGAAAGACATGATAGAACACAGAGTCCTAGGCTTCAGCATAGTTCCTGCTTTCTCGAATCGGAGAAACACCTGAAAAGTAGCATTTTTTATAAATAGGCTCCCACAGCAAGTGAAAGCTTGTGGTCCAGAAACTGCAAGCAGCTGTTGGGAACACCATAACATCAGAACAAATTGAAAGCAAGAGAATCACCTGGTAATGTGGCTGTGCTCAAACATGTCAATATCTGTAGTGATAGGAGCACGGCGGGCTGCGTCCCCGGCACCCGGCCGCCCGCATGGCTAGCTTATGTCCGAAATAATTACACGGAAACTGTATTCTTTTAAACACTGCCTGACCCATTAGTTCCAGCCTCTTATTGGCTAGCTCTTACATATTGTTCTAACCCATTTCTAATATTCTGTGTAGCCCACGAGGTGGCTTACCAGGGAGGATCTTAACCTGTGTCTGTCTGGACTGGGAGAATCATGGTGACTTCCTGACTCAGCTTCTTTCTCCCAGCATTCTCTTCTGTTTACTCCACCCACTTATGTTCTAACCAATAAAATGGGCCAAGGCAGTTTCTTTCTTAGTAAGAAATCACTCCCACATCAAATATCGCATGTTGTTATTAATCTCTCTGCTTAGACTGTTGGTCTTTCAGACTTATTTTGTGTATTTGACATTTTTTCTCTTTTCATAATTCAAGGTATAAGTGAACAGAAAGGAAGTCATAGTTATGTACCAAAATAGATGTATCTTTGTGTGCTTGTATATGTATATTTATGTTTCTGTTAGTGTTTGAATGTAGAACAAGACAGAAAAATATCTGGAGAAGTAAAGAGGTGTGTGTGTTTGTGTTTGTGTGTGTGTGTGTGTGTGTGCGTGTGCTCACTACTCCATTTCACAGCAACTTGGACTGAAAACATTTTTATTCATATTGCATATCAAAGTTTATATATTAAAACCATGTTTACTCTTACTGCTAATGCTTCCATTGTTCAAATTACAGTTTACTGCTTTCATGATTGTAAAAAGATGGATTATTTTTCTCCTGAAAATAGTTAAGGCCAATGTTGTATCAGAGATCTAGGCAATACATTTAAACAACTGAATACTTACCCTGTTTCAGCCAGCTGGCTGAATAAAGTTATGGGGTACGCTATGAAATAGGTAGGCATTCTCAGATAAAGAAACAGAAAGAGCAATGTTAATAAGTTGCCGGCTTGCAGTATTTCATTAGGTAGCTCTGTTGTTTTTTTCCATCTTTCCATTTCTATACATCTAAGAAAATGGCTTTTGAGCTAAAACTCAAAGGCTAATGATGAAACTGATTTGCCACTAGGGAAATGAGAATAGAGCACACTGATGTTCTGTATCACTTTAGTCAGAAAGAATTACTATCAACAAAACAATCAGCAAAAGAAACCACAACAAATGTTGGTGATGATGAGAAGCTAGAGTCTCAGACACTGAAGAGGGGACATAAATTAGTGTAGTTGGTATGCAAATCAGCATGGAGATTCTTTAAAAAACTAAATAATTGAATTATCACATGACCCAGCTATACTACTACTATGTTTGTGTATGTGCATGTCTGTGTAACTGTATCTGTAGACATGGGCAGATATGGAAGGATATAAGTCAGCCTTCCCAAACATTTGCAAGTCCATGTTTATTGTAGTTTTTTTCATAATGACCAAGATTTGGATTATAGAGTCAGCCTAGATGTCCACCAACAGATAAGTGAAGTGATATA
>NW_026067928.1:8642269-8722075 GCF_014885135.2 Alexandromys fortis
TATATATACACACACACTTCTATACATACATGCATATGTAACAGAATTTTGCTCAGTAATAAAAACAGCAATTATGTCATTTGCAGGAAGAATGAATGGACTAGAAACCATTATACTAAGAGACATAGGTCAAACTCAAAAAGGCAAATATTATGTCTTCTTTCATGTCTAGAAATTGCTGTCCTCTGTGTGTGTATATATGTTCATCTATCTTTCTGTGAGTGTTTGAATGTGTGATGAGACAGAAAATTATCTCAAGAAGATGGGACACTTGTCTTCAGCATCTGAATTAAAATGTGTGTGAGATGCTTAGTGAGCTAGTGCACTTGCTGTCAAACCTGAAAACCCGAATTTGACCCCCAGGACGTACATCCTACATGATGGAAGTAGAGAACTAAAACTTGTAACTTCTCTTCTTTCCTCTATATGAGTACTGTGGCATGTACTTTTACCCAAGTAAATAAATAATTTAGCAGACATAGAGCCTCCATGTTCAGTCAGCAACCATCTCTCAAAAGATGGGCAGACAATATTATAGGAAGACTTCCCACATTGACCTCTGGCTTACACACACACACACACACACACACACACACACACACACACACACGTGCACGCACTGCAGCAAGAACAAAGGATTTTAGGCTTAAGTATCATTCTAGAGACGTAATATAAAGTTTAGGATTTGTGGTAAACACTTGCTAAGTAACATAATATTTTAGTGAAAATATATAGTTAACTAATTACCAATTGATCCATCTACTTACTTACCTAGCTACCCAGCATCCATTTACATTCTCTGCTTTACAAAACATATTTGACGTTGTCAAAACTATTCTTGTCTGTTTATCAATTACCTGCTTTCTATCCCATTACAAGAGGGAATGAGAACATAATCATACTAGTGCGCGTGTGTACACGCACACGCACACACACACACACACACACACACACGCACACCAAAAAAAAAGCCCCCACCAACCAATCAAACAACCAGACAAATAAACATACCCTCTCTGTGGGAACGAAAAAAAAAAAAAACAAGCAAACCAAAAAAAGCACATAAAAAAACAAAAACACAGAACTGAAAATAATTAGGTGTTCAGGTGTTCAAGTACTTTTAGCAATGAGCTGAATTTGATGGAATCCTTGTTGCTTTTCCATGAAATGGTTTGTGCATCGATATGTATAGACCACGCACTGAAGGAATGCACCTCTGTGGGCTAAATCACACTTTCCCTCATGCAACATCTCCTCTGAAGAGAGAAGAATGTGTTCACTGAGAACCACCATGTATAGTTGTAAAAGGTCCAATGTGTTGGTTAGGCTTGGGCATCTCATTATGTTTTTGGGATAGCTAATAAAACAACAGTTACTGAAAATAAGTACTATCATAATATCCAAAAGCATGAATAGTAAAGTGAAGCACAATAGGGATGTAGAAACCTTATACTCATGGAGGCTACCGAGAAGTGGGCAGGTAGCTGACTTTACAGATGGGTTCCATGCAATTGCATCTATGTGGTTGAATATGGATACTGAATGAGAGCCTAGAATATCGAGAGAAGCCCTCAAATTCCAAACTTTTGTGATGGTCATGAACTTTGCTTTTTCTTGAGAATGTTTTCAAACTACATTCTTCGCAGCCCCAGATGAGGGGATTTGCCTCAGGACCACACTATAAATCATCATTAGAGTTGGTTGTGATGGTTTCTATTTATTGGTGCTTGTGTTCCCTACTGAAATGGCTTTCTTTTCTCTAGCTTTCTCTTCTTTCTTTGCATTCCGTTGGTCATCAATCACAAAAGCAGCACGGCCATTTCTCTGTCTTGCCTCAGTGAACTCTTGCTTTTCTTGACTGTTAACCCCTCCCTGGAATGCACATGGCCTCTGAGCTGATCTGGGCCCCTATTCACCTCTCTCAGTGAGCCTCCCTTCCTGGCACTGAGCTTCAAGGCAATATTTTCCATCTGTTGAATGAAGAGAGCACAACATAGGCAGTTTGATATGGTTTCAGAGACCACAGCAAACCAGCGATGCACAACTCACTTTTATTCCACAAGCCTGTGGGAACCCGCAGGGATGAGAAGCCTTTCTGCTAGGCTGAACACAGTTTGGCATTTACAACCAAATAGTACTCCCAGAAACAATTATGTTTCATATTCAAGCCAGAAACACTGCGGTTTAGAATAATCGAAAGACGCATCTAATCGGAAGTTGTCCCGAAACATGTGCGCAAGCTTTGCTTTCATACTCCAGCTGTTTTCTTTCCATGGAATGTTTACTGGGTTGGGGATCATCCTGTGTTTATTATGCAGTAGCAAGGAAGTGTTGTGTGTTCCAAAAGGACCGAACGCGCTTTCAAGAGAGAGGGAGAATGGTTGGTTCATCACGAGTTCAAGGTTTGGAGTCTCTGATAACATCACATTCTAAAATCTGGTAATATTTTCCTTTAAAAAGCCTTTTGAAAATCCGTCTCTTGACTGCCCCTTTTGGATAGAAGAATGATTGTCAGGAAACTAGGAAGAGAGCACTGCTAAGGGCACTAAAGGGCCTTCACAAACATTTTCCGGACACCACAGGCTTTAAGGAAAATTTAATATAGACAGCGTTTAATTTATACACTTGCTGAAAACTTAGTTTTACGACAGAAGCAATCTTGATATACAGTAACACTACTTAATAATGAAATTTAAGTTGTTCAAAGCTTCCCAATTACTGTCACATGTTAAGAATCAAATTATACTTCTTGATGTGGTTTCAAGACTCTTAATAACTCACTCCTGTGAAACCACAGCACTCACACAAGTTAAAATAATCAATGATTTTAGCCTACCATGTTACTTTAACAAAACCTCTTTTGTCTGTCTTAAATGTCTTCCATCAGTTTACACATCAAAATTTATTTTTAAAACAAGACCTAAGATATCTTCATTAGTTTTCCTTTCCCTCTTTTATTGAAATTATATTTTTTACTCAATATATTCTGATAATTTTTCCCCTTACTCTATTCTTTCAGTTCCTCCCATCTGGATACACCCCTTTTCTGTCTCTCTTTAGAAAACAAACAGGCTCTCAAAGTATAATAAAATAAAGTAAGATAAAGACAAAATTAACACATTGGAATAAGATGAAACAAACAAACAGAAGGAGAAGAGCCAACGAAAAGGCATGAGACACAGATACAGATACAGAGCTATCTCCAATTGGTAACTACTTGCAATTGAGACACTCAAGGGTAGGTTTCATGGCAGTCGATGGCCAACAAATGACATTTCTGGAGATACCTTAATGTTATGTCAAGGATTTTACTTTTAATTTTATCTTATTTCTATATTTTAGTTTTCCAAATCTTCCCTTTTCGACAAATTATTTCTTATCTGTTTCTCTATACAGAATCTAAGTTTTCTCTGATCTGAAGAGTAAATATGCCATTTATTTATCGTTAATAATTTACATCACAACTGAAGTGTTAACTACCTTTCATTGCATACTTACTGCTTTCTGACTCTGTGATACACAGACCTATTGTGCTAGCTCTGCGACTTTGTGGAGCACCTTTGATCATTCTCATTTACAATTCAGAAACAGCTCAAGAATTATTGCTGACTTGGTTGCAGATTCCCCATGCTACCTGATGTGTGGGGACTTGGATCCAAATGTGCCCAACAACCAAACTCAGTTTCCTTCATTTTCTATGTGCTTTTACTTTTTGTGAATGAACATGAAGTAACTCCAGGCCCCAATCTGTCTTTTTGTACTCAGAGTCATTTAACCCTGTCCTGATGTTGCCCTCAGTTGTATTAAAATAATTAACAGTTTTTGAAACTAGGAAGAAGATTTCTTTTGCTCCTGTTCATGCATTTGCCTTAGATTCTACAGCTATTATATACCAAACAGTTCTACTATATAAATAAAATGCTCAGCCTCCTATGGAGTTTATATTTGCAAAACCACGATGTTAGGGAAAATCATCTGTTAGGTTTCAGGCAAGATGATTTATTAATTTAAATACCTGTTAATATCAGTGTTTGTAATGTACTAACTTTTTAATGCTTATTTTTGTGGCTAAAATGAATCTGAATTCTTATCTGTTGGATGCCTTTGTTTTATTACTATTTGGTGATCTTTAATTTTTTTTTATTGTTTTAAGTCAGAGTTTCTCTGTGTAGTCCTGGCTGTCGTGGAACTTTTTCTGTAAATCGGGCTTACCTGGGCTGTTTTATTTTGAATTCAAAGATTTTTTTTCATTATTTTGTATGTGTAGGTAGAATTAATTTGCAATAAGCATTAAACCACATTATTTGTAAGCAAACAAGATTAAGATCTATGTGAAAGTAATTCTATTTACATAAACTATTCAGAGAAAAGGGGAAATTATTTAAGAAATAGTGTTATCTGTAAGCTTTTGCACCAAAGAAATACTGCAAAATTTCCCTCTACCTGAAATCTATGCGAAAATATTTTGCTTCTGAAACAGTGAAGGTTATGGTTATTTATATATGTAATGCATTTGTTTCTTTTTGTTAAAATATAGTTTTCAAAATATATGTGTGCTGGTTAGCTTTTGTCTACTTGAGAAAGAGTCACTTTGGAAGAAAGAACCACAGCTGAGGATCGGTTCCACCAAATTGTCTTGTGAGCATAATTACAGAACATTTTCTCAATTGCTAACTGATGTCAGGGGGATTGTAACCTTGAAGCTGAAATAACCTTTTTCCTCCCCAAGTATCTTTTGGTCATGGTGCTTGTCACAGAAACAGAGACGCAAGCTAGGAAAATATTCTAGGGACTGGTGGGATAGCTTAGTCAATAAAGACATTTGCCACAAGCCTGAAGATTTGAGTTCAATCCCTAGAATCCATGTTTTGGGGAGAACTGACTTGTGCACATACACATGAAACACATACCTGTACACAACGTTAAAAGAAATTAAAAAATAAATCTTTGCTGATTTCATGTAACTTAGGTTGCTCTTATATGTGCATGTATACTTGTGTGTAAAGTTTATTGATTTAATTATGAAAATAACCAAAATATTTGTTACTTGTACATTGTTATTAAAATTATATGTAATTAAAAGTTAAATATCTTTCCAAGTATAATTTTGTAACAGTATAATTTGATAATACAACTTGTATGTATAACATCCTTTACATTTACTGAAAGTCCACAGCTGTGGTTAAACTTATTTAATTATTGAAAAAGATAAAATGTTTTCCCTCATTCAAATCTTTTTGTTTGTTTATTTCTAGCGCAGAAAATGCACCTTTTATTGTCAGAGCACCTTTTTTTTAATATTGTTGTTTTTCAAGACAGGGTTTCTCTGTGTCTCAGCCCTAGCTGAGAACTATCTCTTGTCAACCAGGCTGGACTCTAACTCAGAGATCTGCCTGCCTCTGCCTTTTGAGTGTTGGGATTAAACGTGCGTACCACCACTGCCTGGCTCAGAGGAACTTTTCCAAGACCTAAACAATAAAATAATGTATTCTTGTTGAAGTCTTCTATGAACACATGATTTCTGTAATGGTGAAATCTGTGCACTTAGCTATCTGGATTCTCTGATTTGGTTCCTGTTGAGTTCTACAGCAATAACACCTCTTCAAATAAACTTCACGATAAACAGCAAGGCATAAATTTTATTTAACGAATTTAAGTTTATCACGTTATTTGGTAGGGGACACGGAAATCTTTAGTATTGGTAATGATGTTTGAAGGGACTTTGAAATGAGAGCGGGCCATGAACAGTTCGAGGAAGATGACATGACCTAGGAGTGCTGCACTGGCTTGAGTATAAATGGGTAAGAGCAGATGGGAGGCTGCAGGAGAATCTGACTAAAGGGTGAATGACCGGGAACTAGAAGCTGAGAAATGGATTCATGTTGCTTGTCTTCAATTTTGTAGATTTTTACAACTGTAAAGTTGGTAGGAGACTCAGAAATCAGAAGAGTTGAGGAAGTTTGAGAAGGGAAAGAATAAAGGGAGGAGGGAAAAGAAGCATACTTGAGTCTTTACCTGCCCTCCGAAGAACTCTTTTTCTATTTCATTCGCAGTGGATCCAACTTGGGTTCAGTAAAACAAGCCAAACAACAGAGAAGTTAGGGAGTTCAAGGCATCACCTCCTGAGGATTGCTTTCTCCATCGGTCAGGGAAGAGTGTTGGACAGGTCACTGTCATTCATCACCATCTTAGATAGTTCTGAATTTCATTGCTTTTGAAGTTTGCTTTAGTTTCCTTTGAGTTGACAGAAATACAAGGGCAGGAAAATAACTGAGAAAGGCATGTAGCCATCATTTTGACCATTAAAGCCATAGCTGGTTATAATTCATCATTATGATTTCCTTAGTCTTAACAGTATATCAAAATATGTTCCTATTCATATTCAATCTACCTATCTTGTTTACAGTGAGTTAACTATGTTACACCGTCGCATGCATACGGCTGATTTCATCTTTTCCATTGTAAAACAGCGATTGTTGCACATTTAACATTCTATACTTAATATTTGTATCCTCATTTCTTCTTGCTACATATTTGTAACAGCAGTGTCCCCAAGGGATATTTTTACTTTTAATCAATCACTGAGAAATTTAAGATTATAATTTTTTGGTTATAGTTGACTGCTAGAACTGTATTCTGTTTTAAAATATAGCAACATGTTGAATTTCCAAAGATCATCCTAAGATCTTGTACATCGGAACACTTCCCTGGAGCCGTCACAGGGACTCTCGAATGTGAAGAGGGAAAAGCTGATTCTCATTACTCTTTTGATGTTGAGCCTGAAAACAAAAGATAAGAGTCGGAAATTGCTTATATCCGAGCCAGCTTCCTATCCCCATTAATGAAGTTATCTTTATCTCTATGAGCTAATAGTTTATTATTCTGACTGAATATGGCAAGGTGAGTTTTAAAAGGTTATCTTTGTCTTCTTTTTGAGGCAACTGCCATAAACTTTCTATAACCTATGAGAGTGAATGAATAATTCTGTGCACTTCAGAATTCTTATTTTCCTCATGTAGTAATCAGTCTTGAACTTTTTATACTAGGATATATTTTATGGGGTTGGAATTAAATTAATACCATAAAAGAAGCTGGATTTTTGTTGTTTGGATTCTGAATGAAAATAGTCTATGCTTAACAAAAACTTGTTAACTATACCAAATTATGAAAACAAACAAACAATACTTCCAAGTCATAAAACAAAAGACAAAGTTAAAATCTACTTTTGTGAAATGTATTGAAAATTAGAAGTTTTTACTTTGAATTTATTTATGGAAATACCTCTTTGGAAAGTGTGAATTTAGTATTCCCTTCTGGGGACAGACGGTTGTCTGGCCCTGCTCCTACAGCCTTCAGGATCAGAGAAGCATGTGCAGGAAGCCCATAATCACTTTCTTTGTTGTACTTTGTCTCCGGAGGTCACTATATAACCACAGGCACCATATACACAGTCATCCTACTTGGCTCTGTTGTCTCATTTTTGATGGAACAGACTCGGTTTTATCCACTGTTTGAGTTAGAAATAGTGGTGTGTAGAGATTACGGTGTGTGAGTCTCATGAATCTAAAAGCTCTGTACCACAGATCTAGAAATCCAAGTATTTCACAAGGTTGAACTTTCAACTTTACCCTGTGTATTTTTTATGCTTTTTAGGTTGTCTCTTTTCTATGTAAATACTGATGTATTACAATATTTCTATAAATTGAGTACAAAGAAAGAGATTCTTCATGGTACATTTTCTAGAATATCTGTCAGTCTAACCTTTGTGTAGGATGTATCCAGAGTCTCAAGAAAATGACCGAGGAAAGGCAGAGGACGCTTCACCAGCTCCTTCTTTGTTAGGCATCTTATGGGGAAACTTCTGTTTAAACTCTCCATAAGAGTTTGTTCAAGACCATATCACGCTGAAAGTAGGATTTTGGATTTTTAAATAATCTTACTAGTTTCTATAAGATATTAATATAGCTTTTCTGTTTGCTTTATGACTTCATTCTACTTGGTTACACGCTATAATTAATGACAGGAAAAATATAATTCCTTAGTGGAATTTATTTCCTGGAACTGCAGAGATTAAGCACGGTGAAATTTGACATTTTTATAGATACAATCTTACGATTTAGCCCAGACTTGCCTCACTCATTTTTAGAATACATGTGTGCACAACTAGATTTACTACATACACACACATATATACTCTGTAGTAATTTATTTATTTAATAAGTTAATCACCCAAATAGTTAATATTATAGTTTAAAAAGATTAACTATACATACAGTATTAAAGGAAGACAGATATATCCATGAAATCCAGAGAGTGAATCAACTTATGCAATGGATTTCTGGCTTGATTTTAGGAAATCTACTCTCAGAAGTTTAATCAGAAGCGTTAGTTTTAAACAAGGAATTATCAAATAACATTACAACAATAAACTATAAGGCTGAGACAAAAGCAGGCACTTGAGAACTCGGATTTCACAGATTTAAAATTTATAATCAGGTGGTGAAAATGAATATTTTCTTACAAAAATGTAATCAACCATATTTTGCATTAAAAGTGTTATGGTATATTTTTGGAAATTATTCTAACAAGAAAATTTGATAACTATTTGTTGTTCTAACACTGCATTCTTTTATCAGGTTGAAAAGAACAAGAATTTTAAGTAGGTTAATTGTATTTAATATGTTAGCATCTCTGAGAAACAGGCAAATTTGCAGTTTCATTAGGATGCAAGTTTTATGCAGTGTAAACAAGCTGAAAATAATATGATAATATGTCATGAAGGGCTAAATTTTGTTTAGTAATTAGCTGAAAGATGATGAACACTAATTCTTAGGAAATTTAATAGAGGTTTAGGGTTTCTCAAGCTCTCCTGAGTAAATTGGGAGCATGGGAACCATGGGTGAGGGCTGAAGGGGAGGGCAGACAAAGGGAGAGGAACAGAGAAAAATGTATTTTTCAATAAAATCAATAAAATATATGTATTAGACTTTATGTCAATAATTTATTTTTTATTTCTTTCATTTTCAACTATGCTGCTGTAATTTTTATTGCATTTTAAAAAGAATATATGTCCAGGAAGTCATATTCATGTGATGGGGAGTGATTATAAGTGAATTCATAGAAAAACTCTCCAATAATTTTAGTCTTATGCTTTCTCTTATGATTCAGATCTGAGGTGGTTTGACATGCTGAATGTATTGTTTTTCTTTGAAACCTGCTGTATTGATTTCCTATGACCAACCTAACAACATAATACATGGATAGAGCTAAAAGCACAGAAATTCATAGTTGCACAATTCAGAAACCTAGAAAACCTAATTTAGGATGCTGGTCATGCTGTGCCTCCTCTAATTCCTGGAGGTGTCCTTATTCTTGCCTTATTCTAGCTCTGAGTAGTGGCTAGAGATCCTTGGCATTTTTTGAGATTGCAGCTGCACGTATCTAACCCATGCTTTTGTTATTACTCTTTGCAGAGACACATCTCATATGTCTGTCTTTACTTGGTCATTTAAAAAGAGAGACTAGTGAACACATCAACACAGTTAATCAATCTTGTAAGAATCAACCAATGAATATAATAGTAGCAAAATACTTAAACATACTATTATGGTATCTATAGATAGCGCCTTTATAAGTATTATTTCTGTTGAATATGTATATATGATTTCTTGGGTAGAGTGGTTTGAATGAAAATGGCCCCCATAGACTCATAGGGAGCAGTATTATTGAGGGTGTGACCTTGTTGGAGTGGGAGTGGTGTTTTGGAAGGAAAGGGGATGAGTTTTGAGGTTTCAGAAACTTAAACTAGTTCCAGTATCAGTTTTTCTTCCTGCTGCCTGCTGAACGAGATGAAGAATTCTCAGATACCTGCCCAGTGCCATGTCTGCCTGCATTCTATCATGCTTACCATCATGGCGTTAATGGATTAAACCCATGAACTTTAAGCCAATCTCAATTAAATGTTTTTGTTTATAAGAGTTGGTGTGATCAAGATGTCTCTTTACAGTAATAGGAACTCTAACTAATACTTTGGGTTATTGCTTGTCAAGACAAAGGTCAAATGAATAATAGAAAAAGGTTTATTGTATAAAAAATAAATTTTAATAATTTTATAATTTTACTAATTTTGTTTATGCATTTAGTGTGATAATATCAAATTCCTGACCCTTGGTTATTTTTCTTTGTTGTTACTTTAAAGATGAAATCCATATTTTATTTTTCATTTTTTTAAAGGTTCTAGATACATAAGCCATTTATTTCTTTGGAAATTCCTAGTGAACACCACTGAGCAAGCCAGGGGTCTTTTAGACATCATTCAGCTGTTTAGATTGATCCCATTCTATGAAATCACATTGACATATTTCTACCCATACCCTGTCTCATTCATAGCAGTGAAATATGTATGCATGTATGTTTTGGCAGAAGTATATATACATGAATAAAAACACGGACAAGGTATTAAAGATCCCTTAATTTTATTACACTATATCAACAAACCTATAATCTGTCACTATTCTTGACAACTAGATCTCTCTACTATAGATGGTAACTGCTCAGAGAAACCAGAGAATTCAGTTAAGAGGTTAGCATGATCAATTATCCTCAAATTGGTGTGCTTCCTGGGGTTTAATTTGGAACCTGAATTTGTAGTAGAAAAACTGAAGCATATGTCTATAAGGGCATTAAAAGATTCAGAATGTGTCTAGGTAATGGGAAACACAGTTGAATGGCGTGGGAAGATGCTGGTATTTGGCGAAAACTTTGAAAGTCACATAGAGAAATGATCTCTATGAGTCAGAAGATGGAATACTGTTATTCACATTTGGAATAGAAGACATGCTGCAAACAAATTTCAACTTAATGACCGAGAATTCAGGCCCCAGGCTTTGACAGAACATTACCATCTCATGATTCTAGAAATTTGTATGTGATCCTGGGCTAAGCATACTAGTTTCAGTGTGGGTGTTTGTAGCATTTGTTAATTATATTTATTTCAGAGTCTTTGGGTAAGGGGTGAATGAAATAATTCATAGAAAGAATGGAATAAATGCTTGACAGTTACTATTTGCTTATTAATATTTGATAAAATATTTCAGTGCTTGTCTTTAAAAAACAAAAATTTGAGTCGATCATTCAATTTGTGAAGATAAATAGATTATTAATAAGAATTAGAGAAATCAATATATGAAAAGCAACTTAGACTATCTGCTGGTAGTAGTAGTAGTACCAATGGTACATTTTTTTCATTTACATAAAAGCATTCCTTATTAGAATCCTTGACAAAATATACAGGGATATTTAGTGTTCCTTTGTTTTAAATTACAAGTCAGAAAAGGTGCCTGGTGAATGTTTGTCCACTCACAGTCCAAAGGAAATTGGTTTCCGTGGAGAAAGGAAATTCATCATCAGGCTGGAACAACTGTCCGTCTCTCAGACTGATTTTCCTGAGTGTGGAATGACTACATTACCCAAGGTTGTTGGAGCGAGAGCTTTACAAGGAGGTTGTCTGGTAGTTAAGTCTGTTTAAAAAGATGTTTCTGTAAACACGCTTAAGTGCTTCCTGTTTCAGACCAGTTTTTGCTGAGTGACACGGCCCTGTATAGCACGAACGTCTGGAGCTTAAAATGCAGGAAGCCATAGATCATCCTTAATGAATAAATCACGTGCGCGCCCGCTGTCAGTTTTGCTGATGCCTTCGCAGAAGCCAAGGCTGCGCTGTGCTATGCTATCAGCAGGCAGGAGCCGCCGGGTCAGCTCTTCACCACCTGATGCAGCAGTACCATCTGCTCCAAGCCACATTTCTTTCTTTTAGAGCATGGAAGCACAACTAAAAACAAACAAACAAAATTACCCCGTAAAAATTTAATCATCAACTTAACTCTAATCATTTTAACCAATTTTAGTCATTAATTTTTTATGTAAGGAAGTAAAACATTCATAAAAGTAAAGTGGCATTATGTCGTTGACATAGCCTCCCGCCTTCAGGCATCCCCTTGTCTGGTTCCTTACTTAAATAGAATTGAATTTATGGGAACAACTGCACGACCTTGCTGTGCCACTTTGGACTGCATGAGAGGACAAAGGGAGATGAATGGGGGAACAATGACAATTTTAAAAAGATAAAACATTTCACTGCTTGTCTTTAAAAGAGGAAAAATTTGAATTGATCCTTCAATTTAGGAAGATAAATAGTTTATTAACAAGAATTAGGTATTTATATAAAAAGCGGCTTAGGCTAACTTTCCTCTAACTTACATCAGTTTCGTACATGGAAACCTCATATTAGCAGACGTTTAGCAATAGTTTCCTTTTGCAGCCACATTATGAGAAAGAGACAGAACCTACAATGGGGGATTCTCAACTCTAAAATCATTTTGAACATCTATTCGTATTTCTTACACAGCCATCTGTGTACTTCATGTTTTAGTTTGGAATTATAACAAAACCTGTTTTTCCACTTAGCAAATATAGATATCATTTTAGAAAAATTGGCTTTAGTACAATTTTATGAATATAACAATTCAGTACTATAGTGGCAAATAAAGCACTACATTTTATGGGCATACTTGGCCTTATAACTATTCCATTCACATCCTAAAGAAACTTTTATTAAATTAGTTTGAAGAGTTGAGAGAAAATTTTTACAATACAGTGTGATAATAGCTATAATAGAGGCATTTCCAGGACACAAGGGAAGCACAGATCAGGAGCTGTTACATCACGTGGAGAGCTATTAAAGCCGGAGTGCAGAGAGTCCTGTTTGCAACATCCAGAATATCCAGTGCCATGTATGTGACCACAAACGGACTTATGGGATAAGTAGGAATGTCTCAGGTGTGACTGGAAGGTGGGAGGGGCATTAGAGATTTTTCAGTACCAGAGACATGTGAACAGATAGGTATTTTGTTTTTTAAGTTTACTCTCATGTTGGGATAGAGTGCAAACACAAGAATGATGAGATCAGAGACAGGATACAGTTAGAAGGTTTCTTAGTAAATGGTAAAATTTTGAGTTTGGAACTCATTCATTCCTGGCCACCCTGACCCAAATAATCACACGTAAACTATATTAATTAATACACTGTTTGACTAATGGCTTAGGTGTATTCCTAGCTAGTTCTTACATCTTAAATGAACCCATTTCTATTAATCTGAGTGTCACCACAAGGCTGTGGCCTACCAGTAAGGTTTCTGCAGCATCTTTATCCTTTGGCAGCTCCATGGCCTCTCCCTGACTCTGCCTTTTTTCTCCCTACATTCAGTTTAGTTTTCCCCACCTAGCTCTACTTTGCCCTGCCACAGGCCAAAGCAGTTTCTCTATTAATCATGGCATACAGCAGGGAATCCCACATCAGTTTCCTCAGCTGTTTTCCGTCTTCTGAGGTCCCACCTGCCAATTGTTGGACTTAGAATCCTGTTCAAACGCTTCCTCCTCCGCCGGCATCTATTAGAGTACTGCCTATGTTTTCCTCTGGCAGTTATAGTGTGTACAGTTTCAAATTGAGAACTTTGATCCATTTTGGATCTAATATTTGTACAGAGTGGTAGACAGAGGTCTAATTTCATTGTCAGTATGTGAACATTCAGTTCCCATCACTAGTTATTGAAGATATCGTGTTTGCCCTGGTGTATACTTTTTTGCCTCTTTGTCAACTATCGGGTGACTGTAGTCATAAGTATTCATGTTTGGATCTTCTATTTTATTTCATTGGTCTACATGGATTTTTTTATGCCAGTATCATATTGTTTTCATTATGATGGCTCTACAAGCCTGACCAAGAACTCAAGAGGTCCTCTCATGACTAGTGTTGGGGTAACATGATGGGGAAATGCAAACAAAACTAAACGGTTGGGGGAGCTCTAGTTAGGAAGGAAAGATGGAGATAAATACAAAAGAAAGGAGAAGAATAACATAAAGTTTTTATTATAGAGGCTTATTCCAAGACATTTTGTTTTTAATGCTGTTTTAAATGACAACGTGTCTATGATCTCTTAATGTGTTTGTTATTGGTATATAGAAAGTCTACTGACTTTTGTAATTATTTAAATCCTGTCAGTTTGCTGAATGTGTTGATTATATCTATTTTCTGTTATTTTTGTGTGTATGGGGAAGTATATTTTATGTACAATATCGTATCATCTCCAGATAGGAATAATTTGACTTCTTTTTCACTTTGTTGAGGCCTCATGGGCTTTTACCAGTCCACATTAGTATGTCGGTTGTTGTCCTTGTCTGGCTCAGGTGCAGGCAGTCATCTTGGCAAGGGTTTATGGGTGTCATTTCTGACATTACTAGGAGATACAACATTACACCAAACTGCATGTTCCTCTGGCTCTTACAGTCTTTCTGCTCCCCTTGTACCTTGGACACTGGAGTTATAATGTATAGGTTTATATTTGTTGAAACTGTTTTGCAATGATCTCCATCTGTTCCAAAAAGAAGTCTCCTTGACAAGGAATAAGAAATAAGGAATAAAATCTCTGGGATCTCTGTGTATAAGGAAAACCATTTAGAATGTGGTTTTGTAAATTTGTGGTTGTAGGTACTTCTTCAAGATGGATGACATCACTATCCTTGGGTAGTTTGCTATTTCCAGTAGCAGGCATACTTTCCTTCTTGTTGAACCAGTCTTAAAATCAACTATAGAGCAGTTAGTTACCACCAAGGAGTCACAACTGTACCCCTTTTTGTGCTATGGTGGTCTGTTGAAATAGGAGCGGCAGGGCTGCATCCCCAGCACCCTGGCCGCCTGCTAGCTCATGCCCGAAATAACAACACACAAACTGTATTCATTTAAACACTGCTTGTCCATTATATCCAGCCTCTTCTCAGCTAACTCTTGCACCTGGACTAGCCCATTTCTAATAATGTGTGTAAGCACCCCAAGGTGCGCTTACCGGGAAGATTCTAGCCTACGTCCATCCTGGGTCGGAGCTGCCTGGGAGAGCGGAGCCTGGCGCCTCTGCTCCAGAGAGCAGAGCTGTCAAGTCTCTCAGGGAGCAGAGCAGAGTCTGAGCTCACTTCCTCTTCCTCCCAGCATCCTATTCTGTTTACTCCTCCCACCTATGTTTTAACCTATCAGGGCCAAGGAGTTTCTTTATTGCTTAACCAATGAAATCAACAGATTGATATATGACTCATCACTTCCCCTTTATCTGTTTAAACAAAAAAAGAAGGCTTTAACTTTAACGGAGAAAAATTACATATAACAAAACAGTTATCAAGTAAAAATTACAATAATCTATATCATAACTAAGGAAAACTATAACTAACTATTCTTAACTCCATCAAAGAATCCAGAAAGATACAATATTACCTAAGCAAACAAGAAATAAGCAACTTTCAAACTCTAGAAATGACAGAGACATCTCGCTGCCTGGACACAAAGTTCCTCTGTACCGTTGGGGCATCCATCTTCAGCCTACAGGCCCATAGTATCCAGTGGGGTTCGGGGTCACAAGGAAGTTACAGGATAGGGGGATTGGACAGCAAAAGGAGAGAAGACACCAAGCATAGGTGTCTACAGAACAAGGGAGGGTAGTGGGTGGGACATCTGGAAATAGGCTTGTGAGTTTGCAGATGACTGGATAATGACTTGGGAGAAAGGAAGACAAGGGGAAGAATCTGCTTACTTAGGAAATGGAGCTTTTGATAAAAAGGGATGTGTAGGGTGCAAGACTGAAACCGGCTTGAGACTTTTCATCTCAAAACTCAGAACAGTAATTTCCTGATTTAAGAAAGGTCTTAGAATCTGATATTGGACTATCCCAACAATTAGATATAATATTTAATAAGAGAAGAAAAAAGTATAAAAATATTGCACAGGTAATAATTAAAAAAACATCTTTTTACCTTTTGTTTAATATATATATAAACATTTGTCTCTTAATTTGCAAAATTTTAACAAGTTTTAAACCATTTCTTAATTTAAGAATATAAAAATTTGAAATATAATAAGAATAAGTTTAATGTTAGCAAATACTATCACATATATATATAATTATATTTGAAATTTTTTGTTATCATTTCATATACAAAGATACATTACTAGAAAAATTTCAATCATCTGGTTACTTATACTAGAAAAGGAAATATCTCATTATAATGTATAGCAGTTCTATTATTGTGAGGAAAATCAATTCTAATCCATGGATTCACAACAGTGATAGCAGAATCAAGTAGACTTCATTTGTAGAAACAATTATTGGAGGTAGAGTTCGGGGGGTTGTGAAAATTGTAAAACACGACCCAGCAATTTCATTCACCAAGACTGACCTGTGATCTTAGTGGTGAAGAAAATCAGGTAACATTTTCATTAAGTCTGCTTACATCTGGTCATTAACAGCTAGCTGTTCTTCAGTCACACATTTTATGAATTCACACCTTCTGTTACATAATAAAATCAGGACCATAGGAATGGGAAATATGGAGAACCCACGACACCACCTTCATCTTTCTTAGTTAGCCCCATATCACTAACTGAAAAGTTTCTATTAAGTAATAGAGATATTAAATAATTTCATGAGTGAAAGCATAATCAGAGTTTTTTCCTACTGGAAAGTTTTGGAGATGATAGATGCTGTGCACGTAATTAATTTAGGTTTTAAAAAATTACACACAATAAGCAAATGCTAAATTGCATATACGTACACAGTTACATACATACATACATATACACTCTGAGGATAAATTAATTTACCCACCTGGAAACACAATTCTAAAAGAGAGAAAAAAATAGCCACATAAAATAACTAGAGAAACAGATGTAGGAAATATAGTTCTATTTCTATTTTCTGATACTTTCAAAGTCATAAGAATTCCCTGCTTATTCTTAGTTTATGGTTGCAGAGATTTTTGAGAGTACCATTTATGTACTGAACTAGCGGTATTTCTGTACTTTTATTATAAAACTTATTCGTAGCTTTAGAGAACTTGACCTGGAAACCTAATTGCCTCTGTGGGATTAACTAGCCACTGGTTATGGATCATCTTTAGTTCTAATTCCCAGAGTACATTTAAAAGTCCAGGCTGAGAGGAGACTCATGAACAATGTGTTCAGATGAGACGTCATATTTCAAGGTGATTTAATTGGCAGTCTTAAAAATCTTCCAGATTTATCTTGGTGTCAAATGATAAGCTAGAGACCTTTCATATAACTCTTTGAGCAAATTCCCTGACTGGTGGTAACACAGAAGTTGAAAATCTAAAGTTTGGAGGGGAACAGTCCCATGAATTCTGAAGTGTAGGCATGATTCATACGTAATGAAGCCTTCAGCGCACCAGTAGAGTACTCTTTCTTTTGGAATGTGATCATGGTAAAATCACTTAATCTCTGATGTATGCATTCCTCATTAAAGGGGAAGAACTAATTATAACATTCTCTGTATTCAAAGTAAAGCCATTTTCTTCGTTTCATTTCAAGACTGTGGTTAAAGAGGTGTGCTTTCTTCAGGGAAATCTACAGCACCGACTCGTAATCTAGAGTGCTACACCATTGGCATAACTCTGTAAGGGGGCTCGTTTCTCTTCCATTTGCCATCTAGTTCAAACTCCTAAAAGGCCTCTGCAAGGGAAAGCTGTTTTCATGGATGAAATTAAAAGTGTTAACTTTTCTGTGTGTGGTGTGATTCTTCTCAATCCATCTGAAAGCATACTAACCAGGATCCTTATCCACTTTCCAAAAGAAATCCTCACCAGCAAGCACAGAGCCAGGGAAGTAGCAATAGGTTAAGAAAACATATTTCAGGTGGATCAGAACTACTGCAGCACAAATGTCTGAATACTCTGAAAACCATCAAAAGACAAGTGGCTTCTTTTGAATAAGGAATTACTCAAATCAGAATCTTTGTTATTCCCTCATATTTAATATAGAAGTTTAATCACTAATGTAGTGCCACTCAGAAGTGAATAAATATAATGCAATTCTATTCAGCTCTAATGAAAAATGTAATTGCAGAATTTTTAGGAAAATAGATGTAATCTCAGAAAGAAAAAGGTGGCCTGCTCTCCCTCATACGCAGAACGTTGTTAATAATATGCATAGACATTTGGAAAAGACCTCAAGCATCAAAGATGGCCATGCGTAAGATTAAGAAAATTGAAAAAAGACTAGATTTGTCCAGATAAAATATAACTTAAGCTTTTTTGCTTTATGTATATATTTCAACTTTCCCTTAGTCTGTTCATTGCTGTAAATATAAAATTATGTTGTAGAGTTTACATATAACTTTTAGCTTCTGTGCATTTATAGTAGTTCTAAGGGTTAGTTTATTTGTGCTTGATTAGCTTAACCTTATAAAGTATAAGTTTTTTAAACAAGTCAATATTTTAGACAATTGTATAATACTAGAAGGCTTTCTCAAGCTCCACTCATTCACAGACTCATTTACATAAACAGTACAGTATTCTTGTGACCTTTCAAGAGGATTTGTGGGCAAGTATCTATTTACCCCAGATTTGACACCTACAGCATCTAAGAAATAATTCTACCCAAGTCCAGTTGTCTATATGATGGAACCATTAAGTTTATTTTGGTTGTTTATAGCAGCATGGATTATATAAGGGCACCAAAAAGCCCACTCAAGCATGGTGACCCCACCCCATGACAGCTCTATTCCTGGAGCTCCCTGTAGGCCTTAGACAACTTGATCAGTTAGGGAGTCTCCTCTCCTCAGGAATTGTTTACTGCTTCTCAAACTTGTAACTTTAAGATGCTTCCAGAATTTTCCTTCACCTTCAAGGAAGACATATTTAAATTTGGAAGAAACTGCCAATATATATTTACAAAGTCTTTTCTGAACACTGAACAATACCATTTGGTTCTAATGCACTTTATATAATAATGAAACCACAGTATTCCCAAGGAGTGATTGCCTTTCTACTGTCTCCTTGCATCTTTCAGCAAGCCAAACATCTTGAATGACTCGTTTCTTTTCAGGGAAGATTTTTTATGGAGTGTTGTTTACTACAAACTCTCCGTATTAAGTTTGAAAAGATAGTTGATGAACTCTCATTATGCCATTTAGTAGCATACTATTCCCGAAGAAGTGAGAAATGACAAGAGGATGAAGACAATGTTAAAGAGATAATAAGGTGATGGCTGCCAGTGAGTGGGAGAAGGATCAAGACGATAAGCCTGATGACAGAAAAGAAAAAGGAAGTTTGGCAGAGCCTTAGAAATCATTATTGATTGTTATGCTGAGCTAGGCTCAAAGCTGATTGTCTTATGTTACTTTATTAAGTAAGTATAACATTGCTTTTATTTCTGCCCCAGATCTGTTCTTGCAATCATAAAACTGAAAAGAGGGATGATAACTTTCAAACTCAGATCTACTGATTCTCAAATAAAAGTTCACAAGAATCACATATTTTCAGAAAAATGAATAGAAACGGCAAACTTAGTTTGAAAATAAACACATCAATGAGCCCGTGTTGCTGTCTGGAGGAAGAAATCCTCGTTTATAGCTTCTGTTCCCATAACATACGTCAAAATATACTACTGGTAATATTTAATAAACACTTATTTTCAGAAGTCTGAGCATATGCCTATTTCTTTGAAACTTCTCAAGAATAAAAACATAGTGTATACATGTAAAGACATGTGTATTGCCATACTTTTGTCATTCTAGGTTTGAACCTGGGGTCTCGGTTGCACCAGGAAGTGATCTTCCACTGTGTTTATATCTTTTTACTTTTGTTTGTGAAATAGGATTTCACTAGTTGCCCAAGCTTGTCTTGCACTTATAATTCTCCTGTATTTAGTTCCTAAGTATCTAAAATTACAGCCTGGTAATAACAATCCTGGATTTTCTTATTTTGCATCATGGAATACTAAAAATAAAAAAAGATTGTGTGTTGAGAGACACAGCAACTTGATGTTAAGAATTAGTTCTTTATTAACATTACAGCCCACAAGGCAATGACCCTTACTGGAAACAGTACTTACGTTGAAAGCTTGAAGACATGGAGAGCAATTTATTACAAAATTTTAATTTATTTATAAAGACAAATGAGAACTTACGGCCTCATTAAGATGAAAAATTATTTGAGAAGTATAACTGCAGGTTTTCACATACGTGTGTGCGCACTCATGCTCTCTCTGTCTCTCTGTCTCTCTGTCTCTCTGTCTCTCTGTCTCTCTGTCTCTCTCTCTCTCTCTCTCACACACACACACACAAACACACACAGTCAGAGTGCATATTTAGGTAAACTTATTTTTATCTTGAGGTAGCTCACCTACAAGTCAGAAGTTGGAAACATAAGTAGTTTAGTGCAAGTGTCAAGACCCACCATGTATCTTCCTGTTGAGAGGTGTAGATATACTTATGAGGTATATATTGGATGCATATTTTTAAATCTGTTTAAGAATTTTTTAAGAAAGCACTACTTTAATTCTAGAGAGACTTTCCCCCTCCTCTTACAGCTTTGATATTGTATTATTAACAAGCAAATACACTATAAACATTTCATTTTATTTTGACTACCTCTAAAGAGTTTTGTACCATCCTTTCTGACTCCACAGATAGCCATTTGGGTGTGTTGCCTAGAAATTATATCAGTGTTGTTAAGTTGCCTGTCACTGTATTCCCTGCCTCACCCCCATCAGAATGTGAGGTAAAGGTGTATAACTTGGCAGGGATCCAGTCTAAGTGAGAAATGTGTTAGTAATGTACAAAATAAAATCCTGTGCAAGTTCCAGATGTCCTGTAATGGTTTTCTCAGTGTAGGAGGGAAGGATATCTTGAAAAAGAAATTGTCCCTGGAGGATGGGTGGGTCTGAACAGGAGACAGTTTGCTTCCAGAAAAGCAAGGAACAGATGGATTTGGAGCATGCCTTAGCTTAAAATATGCATCCATAGAAATCTGCTCTTCTTGTATTTTCTATTTTTCTGATTCACCTTTCAGCTCTAGTGGGCTTTATTTTTTTCCTGATTGTAATTTTTGATGTTTTTGCTTACCATCCTTTAAAAAGCAATTATGTGTTTAGTCATTTTCATTATGTGACTTCTTTTTAAAACACAACACAAAGAGAAGTCTTTCTACAAGCATAGAGGAGTGATTGCTCTTTGAGATGTCCAAATGGTAGAACACAGTAGCCTGGACTTGTTATAATGCCTTATATTACAGTGGTCCTCAAAGATAGTTTGATACATTACAGTCAGCTCAATAATTGGTCTGTGAATAGCATTATATCCAAAGTGGCATGTATAAACTCTCAGATTCAAAAGCACATATTGGTATGTGTGTAATATCTAAGATGGAGTTTTTATTTAAACTACTTTTCAGTTTGAAATTCCTAATATAACTTTGATATATGAGTACTAGCTAATTTACAGATATTAGGACCCACTGTTTATCTCCACACATAAATATAACTTATAAGTCATCTATGATAACAGGCATTTTTGCTTCACCAAATATCAACTGGGTGATGTCACTGATGTCTTTGAAAGAGGCATACTTGCACACTAGGTTACTGGGGACTTTGCAGCATTAAATAGCTACTTGAGATTATAACCCTTAGTTCCCTGGCATATATTCATATGCCATAATATCGTCTGTACCAGTCAGCGTTCTATTTAGGGTGAGAATGTAATGTAATAGGAATCTCAATCACTACATCTTTTAAAGCTTTGATGATGGCATTAATTATTGATTCTTCCAAGAGTTTGAGTGCTTTTAGTTTAGTATTTTGAAACATAATGTACCTGCTTAGAAAGGTCAATCAGTTTCCTAGTAAACTTACTGACTCCATGAATGGAAAAGTCAACCTATAAATTGCACTCCTATTCACAGTTGGTATTTTCAGGAAGAGATAGATATCTAAATGTTATACAAATTTGGATGTATCCTGCTACGTAGTAAAATAACTTGAAAAATATATGAAACAATTCTGTATCAGATAGTAAACAAACAAAAGCCAGCATTATCATATGAGTAACAAGTGAAGCAAACCTGTGTTTACAGACTCAGTGGACTTCTGAAATAGAGAAGAAAAAGTCCAGGAAGAATGCTCTCCCTCATTCCAAAACAGAGTATTGGAGGTAGGGTAGGTGCACAGAGAGCTAGAACTCTTTAGGAGAATTCCTTATGTAGCACCTATCAGAAACCCCATCAGTGAGAGTGTGTAAGAACGATGTGAGGCAAGAATGAGCCATCTGCAACGATAAGAAGAAAGACGTTCTGAAGCTCATGCAGAATTATCAATAGACTATTTTCCATGACTCACATAAAGCCCTAAAGTTGAAAGAACATTCATAGTATAGTTGGAAGACTTTTGCTTAAGTTAAGAGGAATAATCAGCTCTGGACTAAGCACTAGGCCTGATCCTCTAGGAGACCTTCATGCATGACTAAATTTATTGAGTTGTATCTCAGTAATGTAAATGTATTCCAGAACAAAGTTTCAGAATATAGAATTACAAAAATAGCCAATACCCAGTAAGGTAAAAATCTCAGTGTCAGGCGTCCAATAAAAAAATGATCAGGCTTGTAAACAGGCAGGAAAAATATAGCACATAATGAGGAAATGAAATCAATTGAAACTGATCCATATGTTAAAATTGGCAAATAAGGACATTAAAACAGTTATTACAACTGCATCCCATATGTTCGAAGAGCAACAGGAAAAACTGAGTGTGTTAAAAATAAAAGAGAGATGCAGAAAGTATAGCCAAATTTATAAGAGCAGAAGGTTCCATAATGTGTGAGGTGAATAAAACAGTAGGTCTTATGACAAAAAGATTATGTGTTGTGCAGGAAACAATTAGTGAAGGTGAAGACATAGCATAGTCATTCTGACAAATGCACATGGGAAATGAATATGTGTGTATACATATGTTTATATATCCAGTTTAAAATAAATAGCATTAATGAGATTTGGAAAAACTTTATATAGTATTTTAATTATAATTGAAGGCATGAAGATGGGTTAGGAGGTCAGGGAATGGAGAATGTCAGAAAAATATAATTACAGAATGATATTAAAATTCAATTTGGTAAAAATTGTAAGCTCACAGAACCCCCAAATGACCTCAGTCATAAACAAAATAGCATGTGCAAAGATACATGCACAAATACCCCTAGATATATGAACACCAAATTGATCCAAGAGTGAGGAAAACACCCATTATATTCCAAAGAATAAAAGTATAATAAAGCGTCTCTTTTTTCTTATTCAACTTTTTTGTATTTGTCCAAGAATTTTATACATGTACACGGTACATTTTGATAAGTGTCGCTCTTATTCTTTTTGAACCCTACCCTATACATTTTATCTTCTGTCCTCCCTGTAAATCTCTTTGCTTCATTATTGTCATTAGGTTTTGGTTTTTGACTCAGTAAGTTTGATCAGGGCCATCTGTGAAACCATGGATTTGAAATGAATCATTGTAGGCTAGTGGGCTTATCAGTGGACATAGAACAGAAAAGAATGCGTTCTACCTACCCAAATCCATCAGTAGCTAATTGTTCAGCAAGAAGCAGTCGTGCCCTGTGAGGATCTCCCAAATTTCTGATGTACTATTGATGTGCCTAGTCTTGTATATGCCCATCATAAACAGCTGCAGCTGCGCAAAATCCTGCCTGCGTTGACGGTATCGTGCCCAGAAGACAGCATTATACAACCCCTCTCCCTGTATTCTGGCTCTTATATTCTTTTTGAAACCTCTTAAATGATGAACCCCAGGTTTTGAAGGGGTAGGAAAAATGTTCTATTTAGGGCTGAGCATATGTATTCTCAGCACCTTGAGCAGCCATGAATTTCTTTATTCACCTTCATTTACTCAAAGAGAAGCATCTCTGATGAATATTGGGAATAGACTTTGTTTGGCGTATAAACATAGATATTTAAAACCATAAAGATATGGCAGTTTGATACCATAGCATTTAAACTAAAAACAGTTGTAAATATCCCTCTAGGATCTAAGATATCAGCCTTGAGCCATTGATTGGTTTTATATTCATAGGTATGCATCTTCTCATGTGCAACAAACCTCCGATTCAACCATAGGGGTTGTTTATACCCCCGTAACCACTATCACACAGTGCACACATGTTGCTTTGGAAGTTAGTATTGTGGCTTGTAGGATTCACAGCTATATAAACCCACTATGACTTCTCTCACAGAGCAGCCTTCATGGCTTACTTTATTATTATGAAAACTGGCCACCAGGAAGGAAGTTTCCCAGTAAATTCCAGCTGTTTCCCCTATGTCTTTCCATCAAGCTATATGGTGTCTTCAGCAATATAGTCTTCTCATCTGCTTTTGGTGGACATCCAAGAGGAATGAGAAGAATGTGCATTGTTTTGTGAGTTCTTTGGGGCTCCCAATTACAAAATTCTTGCAAAAAATAAGAAAGACACAAAAGACTTGAACAATATAGTTTAATAATTAAAAAATTATTATAATTAAACATTCAGTTAAACTGCTTTTCACAATACTGACAAAAACATGAAAAGAATATTTTACCTCTTTACTTTAATAACATACATTTTAAAGACAATTTCTTAGTAAGATGTGACAAAAGATGACAAAAAGATGTGTTGAATTCAAAAGACAATCTTATGGAATGAGCCTTAAATTCAACCAGAAAGTGATTGATTGCTCTCTTTACTTCATGTTACTATTGCACAAGTCTGAAACCCTGTCATTGTAGCTTACAGGGATCACAGCTGGGGACTCAGGTAATGTATAAAATACCTTCTAGCACTAGGGAAAAAGTAAAACTAACAAATAGTAAAGTGTTAATATATTCTTTTCTAAATACTCTGGAAACTTAGGACTTTCCTGACAATTGTTTGTCTTTTTCTGGAATGGACAATACCTCCTGAGTCATAGTTTAAATATGTTGCAGTTGGAAATGGTAGGATCCCCTAAGATTCTGAACTTTCTTCCAGGTTACTGCTCTATATTCTGTCCATTCTTTCTTCACAATATTTAATGCAATTGTACGTACAAATAGGTCGTATGTCTTCTTTAACATTTCTTCTCTATGAATCTGTAACCATGCCTTTCCTCATTGTTTTCTATCTCCTTTATCCATTGCTCTCATACAGTATCCATAGCAAAGCAAGTCTAAATAACCCTCTGGTTGAGCAGTTTCTGGAACAACATCATGGCTACTCAGTCCACTTAGGGAAAAATTGTACACATGTGCTCATACGCATTCCTATGTTTGCTGTTTTATGCTCTTTCCAATCAAACATCTGCTCTCTTACTCCAGCTTTCTTTTCTTCGTCTCAAGAGTGATATTTCATCATATTTTTCTATTCTCAAACTCCCCAATCAAAACCTTTCTAAGTCAGAAAGACCGTGGACTCCGTCAGCTGGAATCACTCCCAACTTCTGCTCACTTAAAAAAAAAAATCTGATAGGATCATTAGCAAAGGAAAACCAAACAATTCAGTTGTAACGATCTTCTGCTAAGCATTTTCTCTAAATTTCAATAATTTTCTTGGTCTTTGCACTTGTGATTTTTGTTACCCTTATTTCATTTATAAGAATTGTAAAACACAGAAGATTGAATTATGCCATGTCCTTGCCAATCTGCTGCAGAATATTTTTAATAACTGTGTATTCAGATAATTTTGTAGGAGTATTCTGTGGTTATATCCATACAGTAACTCGTCTCTTTTAGTTTTCTTTTGATTGATCTTGGATTTCACATCATGCACTCTGATCCCATTCATCTCCTTGTCTCTTCATATCAGGCCTCTGCCCTTACAACCTTTCCCCCCACAAATAAAATAAATTTTAAGAGAAAAAAATCTCATAGTGGAAACTGTAAAGTGTCACACCGAGTTACAAAGTATACCCTTTAATCCGATCCATACATCTTTACTTGCAAAAGTTCATTGCAGTGGTCTAGTTCGAGGTCTCCCGTTTCTGCTACAATGTTGATAGTGGGCCCTCATTGGGAATCTGCTGTTTCCCGGTGTCATGGGGATCTACAGCTTTGGATCTGCAAGACCAGCCCTTTTACCGACTCCAGTTGTTCATAGATGAGGTGGGTGTTAGGTTGGGCTAACTCACAGCTGTGGATCCTGGCCTGGGTGGTAGCTGGGTTGGCCAGTCCACCAGCTTTCCCTCAACCTCACCATCAGGCCAACCCTGCAGCACTGCCCTAGCTAGCTTCATCAATGCTACAGGCAACAAGGGGCTGTTCTCCTGCTCTCACGACCCTTCAACTCCCCGGCACTCTCACTACCAGGGCCAGCTTTACTCTGGTGCCCAGGTGATGTGTAGGGTCTGCTCTCCCCAGTCTGCAGCCAGTGAGGAGCGGAAGCAGCCCTCTCACTCTCGTACCCCTGGTGCCTGCTGCAGGTGACCGAGGGTGAGATGGGGAGCATCCCTCTCTCTCACTCATGCCACCCCCCACATGAGAGACGGGTAGTGGGGCACGCTATCCCATGCTCACACTCTTGGGGCGGCTCTCCCATGCACCAACAACCAGGTCAGCTCTACTGTCCTGCCATGGCGAGCTGCAGGGTCCACTCCTCTGAGAGCTGCAGCCAACAATGGTGAGGGGTAGCTCACCCTAGTGCTGCAGCAAATGAGGAGCAGGACCATTCTGTGGAGCTTTTGGATATCAACATTGTTCCAGGTGGCAGTCCAGAACAGGGACATCCACATGACCTTTGGTGGTGACATGGGCCATTGATATCAACATAGATACCTCCTGCTGCTTTTTGACAGACCCAGATGAGGCCCTCAGCAGCAGCACAGCCAGGACTTCACTGTGGTCTCAGGTGGCTTCAGAGGCAATGCTCGTCAGGCTACGTCTCTTCATAGTGCTCATGCTCCTCCGCTTCTCTTTCCCATTTCTGTACCCCATACTTGCGCAATGTAGTGGCTCTTGCTGCAGACAGGCCACATGTTGGGCAGGGTCTCTGGGTGTCTTCTTCCTGCTTTCTGCGTGGAAGAGGCATCTGGATGCCATTAAGAGTCTGTTCAATTCAAAGCTTCCAAAGGAAATAAATCTCTGACCAAAGTTAGATGCAACACGATAAAACTGTAGTACAACTTAGAGTTACCCAGCCTCACGACTGAAGAACCACCACAACCAACTTTTCCCAAGGAGTAAGAAGGGCTACTGCCTTCATCTCCAGTTCCACCTCACTTCATAGTGCGGAAGAGTTCACCTTCCATATCTCCACCACCTGTTTGCTTGCTTCTTTCTCCCTATCACTCCTCCACCTACTTACTCACCTCCCACAGAGCCCAGCCAGATGCAGGCCAAGATGTCCTTGTGCTTCTGATTGTGCTTCCGAAGAGTGCCCATGCAATGCAAGTGACCAGCCAGGCTGACATGACTGCCTTCTGCCTACCCAGTTGGCATCTACAGCAACTCTTGCAGCTCTATTCCAGATTTAATATTTGTTTCTGTCTTCATGGATTTTATCTTACAAAAAGTTGTACCAGTATTTTTTTTAACTTTTATATAAAAGTATTTTATTTTATTAGAAGTTAAATACTGGTAATTTAGTAAATACCAGTAATAAATGCTGGTATTTATTAGATGCCAGTATTATGTGCCTCTAATGAGTAATCAGTTACCCTGTTATTATTAAGTAATAATAGGAACCAATTTATATATGACCACATATATAACAATATATATAATATATATATATATTTATAAAAGAAAAACAATATATAAAATATTACTATAAATATTATACCTTCAAGAAGACAAAGCATAATAAAGCTTTTCTCGGAGCTGTGTTTCTAGTCTTACTTCCCTATTCTTTTTTCTTGGCTAGCTATTGCTGAGGTATTGGTCTATGAATATCAAAACGTTTCCATGCATATAATTTAGCTATAGATATATGTCTAGTTGTCTTCAACTTAAATGCTCTCAACCATATATGGTATTATTCTCTTGCTATTTTAACAATATACTATTCTAATTTAAATGGATGCAGTTAACTAACTTAACACAGGCTGGGCAGTGGTGGTGCATATCTTTAATCCCAACACACAGGAGGCAGAGGCAGGCGGATCTCTGTGAGTTGGAGGTCAGCCTGGTCTACAAGAGCTAGTTCTAGGACAGGCTCCAAAGCTACAGAGAAACCCTATCTCAAACAAAACAAAACAGAAAAACAAAACAAAACAAAAACTTAACAGAGAATAAAGCACTAGGATTGTATTTGTTACATTCCATTCTTTTTCAAAGAAACAAGATTGCCTCAATTTTATGTTTTTTTTTTTTATTTTTTAAAGAATAGATTGTGATACATTAGAGAGAAAAACAATCATTTGTGTAATTTCATCTTTGGATGCTTTTAGAAAAAATTGTACAGTTAGTCAAATTTGTTGACTTGAAATATGGCTCTCTTTCAAATCCAGGTGAGCAAATCAGTAATATTCTTCCTGTTGTATAGTTTTGTGCTTCATTTTTGTTGAATGAGCAAACAGTAGAAAACTAACAGCTCCATCTATTACCCAAATGAAGTAAGACAGCGCTGAAAGGTAAAATACTCCCAAGACTATAAAAAATACATTCTAAAAGTTGTTTTTATTTAACCCACAAGATAGGCAGTTTCTATTCTATGCAAGGGCATATGGTAGCTATAAAACGAGTAAAAATATTTTTCTGACTTCCATGCCCATAAGCCCACAGGTAAATTATGGGAGAAAACCCAAAATAATTTAGACATAAGGTTGATGTGTGATATTTACATATGTTGTGCAGTATGGGGCAGGAGTCAAAGAACTTTCAAAGGAATAAAAGTGTTCTAAGGATCCACTGTAATGCTGAAGATCGATGGCAGTTGAGGCAATAAAAATCGGATGGCTAATGAAAGGATTAATCCAAGTGCACTGTGGAGGTGGCGTGTAAACATAGAGGGTAGGGCCTGTAGAGTGGGCAAAGAAGGAATGGAAGATTGAAATCAATTTCCCCAAATTTAACTACTTGTTTTTCTCAAATGGTGACAGAAGAAGAGCTGTTTCCTATTTAGTATGCAACCTTGAACAAGTCTCTCTCTTTCTCCCTTTGTTTCCATCTCCCTCTTTCTCTCTGTCTCCCTCAACTCCCCAAACATACTGAGAATCTGATTTTCATTGTGTCTTTGGGTTTGACATTCATAGTACTTGAACAAATTGGTCAGCGCACGTCCTCATGTTCTCCCTGAGAACTGACAGTTTATTCAGTCCGGGCATCCAGATCCGTGAAAGACTGGAGATCAGGGTTTGCTGCTCATTTAAAATGCTTACTATGTAAAGTTTGGCTGAATTGATTATGAAGTTGTTAATGAATAGGGACAGGGAACAGGCAGAGCTATTTTGTAAGAAATTAAGTTTCCTCATATGCTATGTGACCTCAGAGAGAGCTTGAAATGAAAATATTTACATTGTAAACATGAAGTTTCAAAACAACGAGTTTCAAAGCAACATTAAAATGAATACCAAACTGCAGACACTTGTGTTTTAGCATAAAAAAAGATATTACAGAGAATCTGCAACTATCATTTTGCATGATGAGAATCTAATCCTGAAACCCTTTAATGAATGACTCAGAGAAAACATGAACAAAAAGCATATCCTAAACTTTAACATTTGGTAGTATCTGCAGAAATAATTGAAAGCAACGGAAACAGAAAGACTAGAGGGGAAGGTTTGTATCAAGTTATGGAATCAGAAAAGAGTGACAATCACGACCACACCTCAAGTGTTTGACACTGAAGGATGAATAGAGGAGGAAGGATGAGCAGGGGGTGGTGGTGCTTTTTAAAATACAGTTGAGATGGGTGAGGAAATAACCTTAAGGGTTTAAACTACTGTTTAGCAAGTTAGAAAAGATAGCTCA
Organism: Alexandromys fortis; assembly: GCF_014885135.2. Classification (NCBI taxonomy): domain Eukaryota; kingdom Metazoa; phylum Chordata; class Mammalia; order Rodentia; family Cricetidae; genus Alexandromys; species Alexandromys fortis. The sequence continues at coordinate 8,672,079 of NW_026067928.1, forward strand.
TTTTACCAGTTCTCTCAAGGCTATGGATCCAAGCCTGAGTACTGAGATGTTGACTTGAAAGATGGCAGGCATTTTATTTTTCCTTCAAAGAAATTAACTTTTCAATGTATGAGACAGAAAGAATTATCTAATAAACTACGTCGAATTAAAAAAATGAGCAATGAAAGGAATCCCTGAAAAGGTAATTTAATCAGAAAGTAGAGATCAATATTTACTATAATTATTTTCATTATCAATAATCATCATTATTAGGTGAATAGAGGTAGAGGGCTAATTTCCTGCAACTTTTCAAATAATAATGATAACTACAATTTTTTAAATCTTCAAGACAATCTGCTAAGTATCAGTTAATGCCCTTGAGTAAGAAATTATTACCTCCAATTCACAGATGATGCCATTGAATATTTGCAATAAAAAAAATCTTGTCAATATACAGTGTCTAAGTAGACTTGTGTCCCTTCAACCCACAACATTCAAGGAGAGCATAGCACTACTTCTTTGCAAAAGAAATAATTTCTTTAAGACAATGCAAAAATAAAAAGGAAGGGATGCCCAGATATTTTTGAGTGGACGGGGAGGACAATTGTGTAAACATAAGTTGGGATGGTTTTAATTTTCTCAGTAGGAGGTGAGGTTATGTACTAAGAGGGAGGGAAGAGGGTTGGGCTTGGGGATTTGAGAGCCTCAGAAACATCTGGAACAGCTGCAGGGAGGAATGCAACGGGGAGTCAACAAGCGATAAATAAAAGAATTGCTGAGATGCGGTGAGGGCGCAGTTGAGGTCAGTTCAACTGGTCACTGTTGCTGGCGATTTGGTTTAGGAATATTGAGAGGGGAATCAGACAATAGAAGTTAATAAAATGTCAGGGTTGAGAAAGTAGAACTCAACAAACAAAAGAAAGGAGGGATACTTGGGCGGGTTTTAAGTGCACCCTTGACCAAATTAGTTTTGCCTGGTTTTGGCAGAGGAGAAGAGGAGGGACGGGACTCAAAAAAGAAGAATGCAACAAAGCTGCTAGAGAACATGGTAAAGATGAAGATGGAAGTAAGGAGGACAGGAAAAAGGGAAGAATAGGAGGATGCTGACTAGTCACAAAATACTTAAAGGAAATGAATAGTTAAAGTTCCAGACTTTACTCATTTACTCACTCAAGTAATGGAAGGGGTTATTGGACATAAGGGAGCATGCCTGCATCCAATGAATAGGCTAACGGCAGTGAGTGCTAAGGCGTATTCTTATAAGCTACATTTACAGGGTTGACATCGACAGAGAATTCCAATTCCTGACAACTCTTTTGTAAAACCAGATACACCTTGCATTATGTGTATTTTTTCTTTGTTTTACAAAATCCAATGTGTGCTGTCTCACACATCACATGTCATATGAAAGCCTTTTGGGGAAGGTACACACCTGTTAATTGTTACTAACACCCTCAGACACATTTTATTGGTTAGGCTGTGGCGCTCTAGAAGATTTTTAGCTCTTGCAGCTGGTGAAGCTGCTCATTTTGAATGCCTGAAATTTGACCTAAATGGTGTTGACATTAGAATGACTATGAGTGATGGAAAAGGAAACAAAAAAATCTTGGATTTTTCCCCCTCTACAGAGACTTCTTCTCCTCAAATTAATAACAACAGATTTAAAAATATCTCTTGAGTGCAGAGTACAGCCAACAGCACAGCTGCCTCCCTAGGAGAGACTCATGGGGACTCTGGCCTTCCACTCTATCCTTCCGCTCATTTAAAAAAAAAAAAAACTTGTTTTGTTAGAGTGTCTTTCTGGTTTGTGTTTTGCTTCAATTTTTAATTTAATTTCTCTTGCTTTTTTGGGCTTAAGTGTCAAGAGGAAAGATCTCCAGTGTTTGAAATAGATAACTTCAGAAATCTACATTTATTTAGGTATGCATTAGATAAAACAGAAAAGGGGAAAATAATTAAATTCAACAGATGATTATTTACAAATGCATTTATAAGCAAACGTTAGTTTTTAGGAAGATTCTGAAACAGGTAAAGTGTGATCTCTAGTCCCAGAACGAATGTAATCTTAGAAGACTATTGGCATTTAGAGACATGTGACCCATTGAGAGATGTTACATTGTTCTGAAAAGCTTTTGAGAGTGTTTTGATGATATAAAGATTAGGGACATTTTGCATAATCTATCTTCAAGGTCATTGGACTCATTAGCATAAGTAGGATTTTGATCATGGATTTAAAAATTTATAAAACAAAGCAAAACAAAATTAAAAGTATGCAGTATCTCAGCATCCTGGGTAGCATGCAAACAAGTGAAGATAACTGTGTGATGTAATAGGCTGCATTGAATAGAAGTCAAAGAGTATCCAGGGAAATGTGGATTGAAAAGGGAATCCTGAAACTATGAATGCACAATTGGGGGCATTTTTAATATCCCTGAAATATACAGTTAAGAAATAGGAGGAGCATTCTGCAGTTAGAGGTGAATGGAAAAGACTGTCATCTATCTCTGTCTGTCTGTCTGTCTGTCTGTCTATCTATCTATCTATTTATCTATCTATATCTATCTATCTATCTATCTATCTATCTATCTATCTATCTATCTATCATCTATCTATCTATCTATCTATCTATCTATCTATCTATCATCTATCATTTAAAACCTACCTATAACCTATTTAGCTAGCTGTTATCTATTATCTATCCTATATCTTGATAGCTGTCATTATCATTTGCCTACATACATAAACATCTTCATAGAAGGTTAGTAAATACACAAAAACTGTACATATTAAATTTTACATTATTGCAACCTATGCAACAAATTGTTCATCATCTCGGAAATGGCTTCTTGTCTCCCACTCATTTTGTTTTGCTTTCACTTTTATGAGAAAAGCACTTAAAGATAATATTTATCTTCTTAGGAAATGTAAGTGTGCAGTACCTTATTATAAGTCACAGGATCTCCATTTTGCACTCTGTCTCTGGAACTTACCTAACATGCATATCTCAAAGATTTTACTCCTAGGCCAATAACTTCCCATTTATATCTTCTCTATTTCCCAGAACCCAGCATTTTATTTCAGACTTCTCTGAAATGAGTGTTTTAAGTTCTACATAAGAGGAAGGACACACAGTGTTTATCTGTTTTTGTTTGGCCTACTATCCACTCATACTTACTCATTGATCCACTTAATTATGGAGACTCTCAGGAAGGAGAGATGACCCACATCCCACTGTTTCTTCTCTTTCTGGTAGTAAACAGACTTGATAGCTTGATTAATCCTTTGACTGGACACAGTGAAACAGCTGTCATCACTCCATTCAGCCCCCTTTCCATGAATATATCCAGGAGACTCAGCCTGCTTGTTGCTGTGCTGTTGATGTACAAATTGTAAGACCCACATAGAAAATAAAATCCAATAAAGAGGGTCTACAAAGTTTAAAATGATTCATGTTTGCTTTTTATTTTCATAACTACTAAAAGCTCCTAAATACCTTCAGTTTTCACTGAGATAGATGGAAAGGGATAAGAATAGACTTAAGTCTAAGCCAGGTGGCTCACATTCACATGGCTCATGTAAGAGAGATGAAAGGATTTCTGGGGCATTTAGGTTGTTTCCAGGTTCTGGTTATGACAAATAATGCTGCTATGAACATAGTTGAGCACATGTCCTTGTGGTATAATTGAGCATTATTTGGGGTATATACCCAAAAGTGGCATTGCTTGGTGTTGAGATAGGTTGTTCTAATTTTCTGAGAAATCACCATACTGATATCCAAATCAGCTGTACCTGTTTGCACTTTCATAAGCAATGCAGTAGTGTTCCCTTTACCTCACATCCTCTCCAGCATAAATTGTCATCAGTGTTTTTGATCTTGGCCATTCTTACATGGGTAAGATGGAATTTCAGTATTGTTTTGACTTGCATTTTTCTGATGGCTGATGTTGAGCCTTTCCTTAAGATATTTCAGCCATTTTAGATTCTTCTGTTGAGAGTTCTCTGTTTAGGTCCATACTCCATTTTTTATTGGATTATTTGGTAGATTGCAATAGCCTTTGTAATAATATGATGAAAATGCACTCTACTCAAACATGAAATTCTCAAAGTAATACTGTAAAAATCATTAAAGAAAAATTATAGAAACATTAAATAAAATAAATAAACTATAAATAACATTGGATTAACTGAAAATATAAACTATAACTAGTACAAAAGGTAAAATCTGCTTAAAATTAATTGTGAAAACCTAGTTTATGAGTATGTATATTAACAACTGTGAAAATATGATATTTTGTGGGTATTATTTTCCCCAATAGGATTTTTTAATTCTCCCCTAAATTTTTATACTTCTGGGTAAAATCATTATAATGTATGTGGATGAATGACAGTAAAATAAAAGACTAAATTATTGTTGCCAGTGAAGGAATAGATTTAGCTGTATTCCCATTTATTTAATGGAGCTAGTGACAAAAATTCATCACTAATAAGTACTAAAAGATCCATGGATTTGATAAAGGGAGACTTAGCGATTTACCAGTCAGTACTCTTATGTATTCAGTTCAGTGGGTCTATTTTTCGTCACCTGTTTACACTTTAGCTTCTCTTAATTTTCTATAGAAACTTGACTCTTTATCCCAAGGGCTTTCTGACTACTAATTTCATGCTGTGATTATCCAAGGGCGCTAAGGAATAGGAATAGCTGATATAAACAAGATAACAGGACAGTAATGTTTACATTTTGTCCATTAACCTTGTGGCCTCACATTTGTGAATTTTCCACAGTGGAAGTAGAGGTTTCAGTCACAATGTTGTGACATTATAGTCACTACAGTTACTCCCATGTGAGAAGTAGATAGGAAATGCTCTTCCTCAATTTGTGTTTCTAGTATTCCCTTTAAAAATGAGATTACTAAGGCACAATGTCCAGTTCAAGTACCACCAAATCCAGAAAGGGTGTGAGAGTTGAAGGAAAGAGTTTGGTTCCCCTTAATTATTTTAACATTAAGAGTTTCTTTGTCCTATAACTGCATGGGTGCAAATTTACAGAAAAAAAAAAGCTACCAATGGGAATTTATATAAATCAAATCTAGGGAAAATTTAAAAGAAAAATATAGATTCTATTTGTGTTCCACATTTTATGATTTGACACAAAACAATAAGAACTGAGAGGGTACACCTGTAAATCCAACATTTTGAAATCATTACAGAGATGTTTCTCTATTCATAATCCAAGGTCAAAAAATACCAGCAGTCAGTCAATGATTCCATGAAGCACTTGCTGTACTGAAATAAAATTGAGCCAATACATCTTATGTCAGTTTCACACCGACTACAAATTTTAATGTTATCTCCCTATTAATTTAAATGAAATCCGTTGATTTGTAGGCAAAGCCCATAATTTCCTTTCTATTCTATTTTAAAATCTCACCATATGCACACTTGTAGAAACTTGCATTGCTCACCATCCTTTGTCTATTGAGTGTATATCTAGGGATATGGATATGAATACTAAGGGATATGAGGTACGAGTATGAAATTTGTATGTAGTACATACTAAAAATAGTATGTACCTTCAAATATTTTAAAATATTTTTCCATATTTGTTATTTAAAAAAATTTGAAACTTAAAAATTCTCAGCAAATGCTTTTGCTTCACTTAAAATGTCCTTACCCTTGGGTCCATGAGAGTGTCAATATTCCCAGTGTCTTCATAGCAGCCTTAGGGAATCATTCCAATTGGAAAACAAGACTTCAAATGTTATTTCCTTTACCTAAAAGCCAATTGCAAATAAATGTTCTTTTTGTCAGAAAGGAAAGAAAAAAAGGCATCTGGCTCATTGGACAAACATTCTGTACATGGTCCTACTCGTTGGCAGTTTAAGATAACCATAGATCTCATTTTCTATTTTTGGTTCTCCTCTTTGAGGATTTCCTGGTCATAATTATTTTACTCCTGATTGAGTTGCTGTTGTTAAAATTATCTTAAGCAAATCTAATAACAAGAGTTTATTTTGGAAGCTAGGATTATAATGCTTTTCATTATGGAAATCCCCATAGTTCTGGGTTAGGTAGCTCCAGAGCTCAAACTCCCAGTCTCAAGGCTTCTAGAACAACAATGAGTTGAAAAAAAAAATCAAGAAACTACCAAGGTCCAATAAGATTTCCCACACAAAAAAACCACTGAACAAACTGATTTGGCCCTCAAGCTGAGCAAGGAAAAACAAGGTGGGGGTGGGGGAGACTTCTCCAAAGAAAGCCAACAAATTCAAAGAACAAACTGCTTTATTCTTCATTTCATACTCGCTTTAGTAAGTGCTATTCCGAGCCTGTTTTGTTTGAAAAGCCTTGAGGGTTGGAGAACTATTCAACGGCTGCACTAATTGGTAAAGTTAAATCACTTGCCCACTGCATTTGCTTAACACCCACATTCCCTGCACAAGCTTGGCCACCTGTACTCAGCGTGTTCTCACACATGGCTGTTAATGCTGAAAACTAATGCAAGCCAAACAAAGCCCAAGGAATAAATGGGTCGCCATAAGAAAACAATTAAAAAGTCACCTGTTGTGAAAAGACATATTTAATCAAACCCGAGCAAATAGACCACCCAAGATTAAACACTAGGTTTTCCAACTTTGGTATTCACAATACAGGTGTGATTTTGTGAATGAGGGATTGTCATGAAAATGTACGCACTTGATCTCTTTGAATGCTCTGAATAAAAATTTTAACAGAATTGTGTAGCTTTTCATAAATAAATACTTAGGAAATTTTTTCTTCTGTGAAAAACATATATATGTAGTGTTTTACACATTTGACTATTAATAAGACTATTGACTGTCATATCAGGTGACAAATAAGCTATTTCAACATTTGTCAAGATTTAGACCTGTAAATGATGTTAAAAATTTAAAGATAAAGGCATTCGAAATGTTTTGATAAAATTGTCTTATTAACCCTGCCGGATTGATTTTTAATAAACCTGGGAAAAGTCTTTATGGTTTTCTCATTATGTTGTGTCATAATTACTTTGTAATGGCTGTAATTCTAATCATTTTGTTTCCTTTTTGTTTAATTAAAAAAATAACCATGTACATTATTACATTTCACTATAGTAAGTTCAGACAAAATTTCATTATATTGGGGATCCTTCTCTCTCTTTTCCACCCAACTTATTCCTCTTGTACCACTCACCTCTCTTTAGCCTCCTTCACACTTTTCATAAATGGGGTAGATGAATTCTTTATCTCTTTTAGAGAGAACCATGTGTTTCTAAAATTTCCAAATTATAGTTTCTGTCCTTAAGAAAAATATTAATATAGTCCTTTAGTTTTATAGAATGAATACTTGAACAATCTGAAAACCAATTAAAATTATTTAATGATGTTTAAAATTCCCATTAAGAAATTTAGAAAATTTCAATTATTCCCTATAAGGGTCTCCATGCTACCAACTATTTACTTTGTCTTATTGCTCTGCTTCTACTGGGATCTTAATTCCCCTTTCTCTAATTCCTCCTTCTTTCCAGACAGAGGGGACTTCTGGCGAATATCAGGAAGTAAGTGAATGTCTTCACTCTCTGCCCTCTACCTGACATTTTCTTCTGTATCGCTTTAAAAAATGAATCTCACTCCCTCAGTCAGGTCATTGTCAGTTTGGCAGATCCTTTTGACACCCTAGATGAGATAATTCCTTTCCCAACCCCAACACAGTATCCTGAAGTCTTGTGCTTTAGTTTTACAGCAGTTGACCTAGGGGCTGTGTGAGTTCAACAAATTTCTGTCTCCTTTGTACAATTATTTTTATTTGTAAATTTAACAAATTTTGTTTTTTCACAAGAATTGTAAAGAAAAGTCTATCATCCATTATCATAATTGGTTATAGATCAAAGAAAGGGCTGTTATACTAAAACATATCCTATCCAGGAAAAATTTTATTTATTCATTCATTCACCTTTTAATGTATGAAAATTTTACTAAATGCTCTTGTTTGGTTATTTGCATATTTATTTAGATGTTTATTGATTCATTTACTTTATAAGGATGTATGAAAACTTCACAGATTAGTAAGGTTCCATTGCATGAGGAACTACCATTTTAACAGACTGGTTTAAATTTAATTTAGGCTCAATAATATTTGGATGGACTCTTGCTCATCTCTGCAAAGAGTAAACTAGCCAGGGCAATGCTGGAGAGTTCACTCTGGTAGTGCAGACAGGGGAAAGCTGGTGGGCTGAACAACCCTGCAACTACCCAGGCCCAGAAGTAGGGTTATGAACTTGACCACCCCATCTATGATCTGCTGGAGCACCTTGAAGGGGTGGTTCTGTAGGCCCAAACCTACTGGATCTTCATGACACAGGACAGCAGCAGGATATCTAAGAGGAGTCCCAGTGAGGTCTCAGCATCAACAGTGTAGCAGAAACTAGAGTCCTTGAACCGGACCAATAATTCTTTGCAGTGAACACTCTCACATAAAAAGACGTATGGATAAAAGTGTACTGCATGACTTCCTATAGCACACTGCAGCTTCCAGGATGAGATTTTCCTTTTTTTCCTGTTTTTCTCTTAAATTTTGGTAGTGGGTGAGGTTTCAATGGGAGAGGGCAAATATAAAGGGACAGGGAATGAATGGGACCAGATGTATGATGTGAAAGACACAAAGAATAAATTTTAAAAAGAATTAAAATATAACTGAGTAGTTCCACAGGAGCTTAATTGTCCACGATCTTTGCAATGATTGTGCTTAGTTGAATACTTTCATAAATATTAATTGAATGAACATTTTACATATGGTCCATGGTTATCTCATGTAACTTATAGGATAATGTAGTTCTCTACACTAAGACTCATTTATGTAGGTGAAAATTAAGTTATGAATAATTATTTCCTACTTTCTGGTTCTGAACTGACTTTCTTGTAACTCTGGTTATCATAGTTCACGTCATTCTTCCTATCCCCTCTTTATTTAATGATCATTTTCCCAATGTAAACTTCTTCTTAATTACATTTGACCTAAAATATTCTATCATGAGTAAAATATCTTAGACTATCTATGTTTAGTTTATATCAAATTAGAAAAGATATTGCTTAGTTTTTATTTATGAGACATATTGTTTTATTTAAGTTATCAAGTCAGTTTTATCCATCTCAACTTACATAGTCAAACTACATTTATTATTTAATGGTTATAAAAATATGAAAGGAAACTGACTTTCAAAAGATAATAGGCAAAACATTTAAAAAATCATAAATAGCAGTTGTGATCCTTATTAAGCTTTAAGTATGTCTAGGTATTATCTTAGGTATAATACTAAATTAAAAATCTAGTCTTATTTAAACACATGTATTCTTAAATGAGGGCAAATGGACTTTCTTTTACATTTTTTCTCCAAGAAAGGTAATAAAAATGCATTCAAAGTGTTTTAATCTTTCAGAAGAATAAATGTAAAAAGTAACAGTGAAAATATTAACATTGACAGTATTTGTTGAAGCCTTGTGTCAGGATACTAAGTTTACCAATCTGTATATGGTTCAAAGAATTATTTGTGTTATTAGTATGCTATTATACTATCTCATAATTTGCTATGAGTAGTTATAAACAATGACATAGTTGAATAAGGGACTTACTTTTAATCAATTGATTCAATCAATTGATTGTTGCAAGCTTCTTTTAAGTGGAGTTTTAGAAATTCCAGAGAGGGATTAATATGGGGTTGATTGGTAGAGGAAAGATTAGTCTGTCCCTTTAAGAGACAAGCCCCGCCCACTCCCTCCTCATCCACTGAGGCAAGTGGATCTTCTTTCAACTTCAGCCTGAGCTCCTTTCTTTCCATCTCTCTCCTCTAAGTGAAGAACAGCTGTCTTGAAGAGGCAGAAATCAGCTGAGATGCCTGGAAGAGGTGCAGACCAGCTGAGTCACTTTGAAGTGACACTTTCCAACTCTTGAGCTGTCTACAAGCTGTGCAGTATGCTCCTGGTTTGCAGCTTTTGTGAGCTGTTTCCCATTCTGAAGTGGGCCTTGGTAATGCAGCTATCTGTGAATCATTTCTGTGTACATCCAATAGAACTCACTGACTCACCAAGTTGGACTTTGATGGTGGCATACTTTGGTATATCATGAATTTGGATGAATTTGGTATGTCATGGGCTCCCTATCTGGGGTGAGTGGATGTACATATATGTAGTGTCCCCCCTGGAAAAAAAATGTTCACACAACAATATGAAAGGGTTTGGGGGAAGGAAAAGGAAACTGGAAAGTGATGACATTATATTTTCAATTTTTAAAAGTGAAATAAGAAAACTCATGAAATCCTTTTTTTGTAGAGGATTTCAGGTATAAGGAGAGCAAGACCAGGGAGACTGCTCATAGAAGAACAAGAAGAATTCCTAATTGACAGTGAGGCTTGGAAGGAGGGAGGACTGTGAGCTTCTCAAATAGCCATTACCATGGCCCAGTGCAATGGAAATGGAAGACATTCCAAATACGGCAGAAACCAAACAAACGTGGCTAAAGGAGATGCAATTCAGGTTAGGGTGTGCTTTAACTCAGCTGATCCTAGACCGTCATGTATAATCTTTTCAGTGGATGTTAAAAGATGCCAGACACTAGTATATCCTTTAATTAACATTTTCATGAACACCAGCAGCAACATTTTTGCAGTTTTTAAATTCTTGTTTCCAATGATGAAGGCTGGTCACTTGCATCACCTAGACTAGGACAGCACTTCCTCTACTCACTGAATCCCCCACTTAGTATCTTTCTCTTAATGCTTCCAAGACTCCATCCATTCTCTAAACAGGGAACACATCCCTATTTAACATTGCTCTGACCTGTTCCTTGCCATTCTGTTTTCCTCAAGTAGTCCTGTTGTAGATGCTTTTGTGAATGCTTGGGGCTCTTCTTTTAATTAGTTCTTTGTGAATTTTATAAATGTTATGATCATACGCAGATTCCCTCTCCCAACTCTTCTCAGATCAAACTCCATAACTCCATGCACAATTTTGCATCTTTGTTTAGTTTTTGTTTCATATCTCTCACTGATTATCTTCCAATTTTTACATTTTATTTCTATACAGTCATTGAACCCAGTGCCTTTAGCACCTGTGCCAGCACACCACCTCTGAGCCACTCCAGTTTCCAGCATAAATTTCAACTTGAATTTAGATCAGATGTTTTATTGTGACTGTATATGTATTTAAATATATATATATATATTTATTTTAAGAAACACTGCATCTTTTCTTTGTGTGGTGTGTGGTCCTAAGTGTTTCTGGGGCTTCCACCATTTCCAAAAATGTAGTCCCCAAAATCTATAGAGCTTGTTTTAGGACATGATGGAAAAAACTCTTGATTAAATGTTTCCTTTGTTTTTTTTTTTTTTTCCTTAAAGCCAAGTGCATGCAGGCATGCTTTTTAGATCTGTTTTCCATTAATTTCGCATCAATTTAATATTTATGAGTTCTTTTATTAGAAATTTCCATTCCTTTCTCCCATGTGTGCCCCTTTGATATTGAATAATGTAGAATAATTCCCATCATCAAACTGCTCCAGCATTGTGTTATCAGATACGGTATGAATTGATCACATCTTTTCATTGTCTGATGGGAAAATCCCAGGTCTGAGAGACTGTCCCGGCCTTGTGGTCATTAAATGACCGAATGTTCACAAAGCTGTTACTCTAAAGCAAAGCCTCTGAAATTTAGGTATTACAGGTAGTTAGTTCTTAATTGACCTACAAGTAATGTTATTTTATATTCTCAATTAGGCATGTTATCTCTCTAATGTACATACTGAACTTTTGCTAGTTTGTATAACATTTACAATTTAGCTAAGTAATTTGCTGATAGTTTGACTAATGAGAGCCTGAAGGGAAGGGAAACCAGAAGTACAAACAGAAGTAGAAACCCATGCTACCAAGGTAGAATGTCTTCAAGATGATCACAAGCAGAAATTGGACAGGGTTTTAGGGTTACTAGTGAAGCTTTCCAGAAATAATATTCAAAAAGAAAGAAGAACATGCATCCTTCTGACAGTTCCTGTTATAAATCAAAGATGCATGATGTGAAAACACAAACATGTAGCCCTAAGACTGTGGGTTTTGACTTTCGTTTCCTTCATAGTTTTATATGAATTTATTTCTGATAAGAAGATATAGAGTACAATGCAAAATTTTAGGCATTGTTGCTTTAGAAGACACAGGGTTTACTAACAGAAAGCAATATAACAGAAACTGCAATGCATAGTTACAGTGGAAAAAAATCTGCAGAATGGATTCCAGGAACATTACAATAAAACATTTGACAAAGTGGCAACCAGGAAGGGAAATGAGTTTTAACAGAAAGAAAAGAAGTTTACAGCCTCTTGTAGCTCAAGGGAGAAAAGGCTCACCCACATAGCTCGCTTTAAGAGTTTTTCCATGTTTAACTTGCGGTGTGGAGATTCCCATATGGCTATTAAAGAATTATATTATCAAATAGAAAAATAATAAGTATATTAAAAACAGTATATAATCATGCTATTAGACAGGAAGGACAAGGCCATGAGCGTGCTATACATAAGAGTTTGGAAGAGCAGGCACTCAATAAATGCCATGCATAGTATGAGCTTTGAGAGACTACTTTCTAAGTCCAATAGGTAACTAAATAAATAATGCAGTCTTGATAGCCCCCAAAATAGAAAGTAAATGGTCCGTTAAGAGAATGCATTAGGAAATCTTATTGACTCACTCTTGGACCCTTCAAGTTCTCCATTATTAGCAAAATGTACACATCAATAGTTACCCACCCAGAAAACAGTCTTGTTAAAAACACTTCAGGCCATAAATTCTCATCTTTTGTCAGCTATTGACCAATGTTTCTAATTAGAAATTTTATGATCTTTTTATAATGTTATAACTTTTGCTTTAAGGTTGGTTTTTAAAAATGATAGCATTTATTTTTAGAAAATGATAGGCATCGATAATTTATAATTATACTGGGCTAGTGTACAGCAAATGGCAAAATTCTTGCCTGGCCATTGTGCATGCTTCTTCTGTCCCATGAAAGGGGCAGAGAGTAGTAGATTTCTTTTTCCGTAATACTAACTGGAGAATGAAATCATTCAAAGTCATTTTCTACAGAAACAACAGCTGAGCTTTCCCTGATGTACACTGTACACAGGTGCTTCCTCTGCTTCCTGAGTGGAGTGCTCATCCCATGCTGACCGGGACTACAGACAGACCATTGCGTTTTTGTTTGTTCTCAACAGAATCATGTACAGACTTTAGGAATGACAAATTTAAAATTTCGGGCCATGTGTTATTCCAGGTCATTCAATCCATGTTGTGCACACATGTCCGTGGAAAGGGCTGACATTGTTCTCCTGCCCACTTTATTGCCAGCAAACCTTGAGATGCAAAGTTGCTCCAGTCATCCCAGCTGGCAGTACTGTGGCATCTCCAATTTGCAGCATCTTCATGAGGAAGAGAGGTGAGCGGAGAAATTATATAGCATAATAAAACCAATTTAAAATATTTCTGCATACATTAAATCAACCAGTTCGGTTTATAATTTATGTATATATGTTTTCTTTCTTTCTTTTCTTTTCTTCTTTGCTTTATTGAGGCAGGATTTCTCTCTGTAGCCCCAACTGTCCTAAAATTCACTTTATAAACTAGGCTGGTCTTGAACTCACAAAGATCTGCCTGCCTCTGCTTCCCAAGTGTTGGGATTAAAGGCCTGCATGGCCATGCCTGACCTATGTATGCTTCATTGATGACCATTTGATATTGAATAACTAATTGGTGTGCTCTTAGAGCTAATTGTATGTTAGTTTAGTTATATCTTTTAGAATTTAAATATATATATATCTACATATAAATACATATATATCATATTTAAGGTGATGTAATTCTGAATATCGTTTTATACTTTAACTATTGAAATCCTATTAGTAAAGATATTTATCCAGCCTGTTTTTAACTCTCTCTGATATATAACTGAATACAGTTTTCCTTTTTGCCATGTAACAGTCTCAGCTTATTGATATGTATTCCGTACATTTAAAAATACAATTACATTATTTAATTAACACTGTGTCTGGAAACATATCACATTTCTCTGAGTTGTGTTTATGGCTTGTTTTCTCTGATGATAGTGACTTTTTCCCTAGCTATTGCTAGATTATGTATATATTTGCCATATTATAATATTTATAAGCAAATTCTTCATTGCCACTACAAAGCTTTGAAACTCAACTTTCCACTATGTAGTTTATTTAGTTCTTTTGGTAAGAGATATATTTTTTTTTGTATTTTCTTAGCTGCTTTTCTTATCTGAACTGGTTTCTGTCTCAGATGCCCTACAAGCTTTTACCGATTCAATGCTTAACTGTAAATCACTGTCTTCCTCGGCATCGATTTGCCTGTTTCCTGAAAGCCGTGGCAGCTTTATTGGTACAGTACCCTTGAGAGTCTGTCTTCTTTTAGCTTTCGTTAAAGGAGTGCAGGCGCTGGTGCGATGGGAGTTTGTTAAGCTGACTTTTCTGAATGTAATCTAGAATTACGGGTAATTAATTGTCTGATGAGCCTGGAGACAGCTTTCCCTCGGAATGTTGGATGTGCATCCTTTACACTCACCTTAGTCCACTGCAGAGAAATCTAACGTCACAGCCAGGTCACGCTCGGCTGGCAAAGAGTTTGTCTGCCCGTTGGAAACCTTTGGGGTCTGTCGTTCTACTTGGGAGATGATTGTTTGCCTAGGCTCCTTCATTACTGTGAGCATCTAATAATCCCTTTCAATTTGAAATGGCGCCCATATATTTGGAAAATTTCCTGGAAGACTTTGATAAATTTTTTATTTTCCAAATTTCTAGCTCTGGTTTAATATGCAATAGACTTTTGAACACCCTGTATTACATTTCCAGTTTTCCTACATTTATATTTTTCTATATCACCTGATTTCAAAGTGATTTTCCCTAGTTTATTTTCTTTAGTCTGAATTACGAGAGTATTCTTTCTTTATATATAACTCAAAATTTTTATTAATTCGTAAGAATTTTTAAAATGTTTTATAAATTAATTGTAGCTTTCTTTTGTTCTCAGACTTGCTTCCGTTTCTCCCAGTTTTTGGCAACCTCTTTACCTGTGTTGCCGATGATGTCTGATGTTCAGGTGTACGCATTTCTTTGATCCTTGGGTGTCTTTTCACTTAAAGAACGAGGTGAATAAATGCTAATTGAAACACAGGCATTTGTGTTGAAGTGGAACAAGGTATTAACATGTGGTCGACATATATGAACAGTACAATGAACACACCTGAATTGTCTACTGTAGAGTTGACACATATTGGTCTCTGTTATAGTTTGGTTTGAAGGATGGTGGTGGTCCTTGATGAGATCGTTGAAACTTCAGGAAGTAAAACCTAACTAGAAAAAGGTTACTGAGGAATTTTGAGGCCTCAGAGTTCCTCTGCTCTCTATGTACTCAGCAGCCATTTTTTTGCATAGCCTCCACCAACGCATCTACCACCGTAGAGCTATAAGTTTCTGCAAGCTCAAAGCATGGGATCCAGGCAGTCATGTTGAAACCCCTGAAGCTGGGAGCCAAACATACCCTTCGTCCTTTAGTTTCTCAAAGATATTTTGGCACAGCAGCCAAAGCCTATCAGACACCATATGTGTAAGTCATCTTCTCTGAGCCAGATTTCCCAAAGAGATTTAGAAGAAGGGGAGGCATGAAAAGGCTTATGGCACCTAGATTCCCATGGTACAGAGTACAGAGCTTGGATACTTATTATGATACAGAGATCTTTCCACTTCTTATCAGTCGGCCTTCTATCACTTTTGCCTACAGCTGATGATTCTGAGTCCCTGTCGCTTCTTTTCTGAAAGGGACTAAACAGTGTTTGTCGATACGTAGTTTAATAGAACATCTGGAGTAGATAATGGTCTTTGTGATTTTATGTTTAAATTAGTTTCTGTTAATGCTTTCTATATTAATTATATCAAACAGATAAAAATGGAACTTTTTGGATTCAAGTAAAATCTTTAAAACTAAAGAATGTTAGGAAAGAACAGTGTGAATAATCTGTTCCATTCAATCAATAATAAATAAATGCACCAATTTTTAGTATAGTGAGATAATTTCGAAGAATGTTATAATGAATAGGAGAGAAGAGTTCCCCACTCAGTCTCAGAAAGCTCTTGCAGATGGTGGGAAGTAGACTTCTTTCTGTCTGGGGCAGGCATTAAAAATAAATAAAGAGAAAAAAAAAGAGAGAGAAAATAAAAAATAAATAAATAAATAGTGAGGCTAGGATGAACCATGTGATCTTTCTTTTTAGCTAAAATTAGCCATATGAGATTGCAGGTTTTAAAATGTTATTGTAATTTAAAAATTTAAAATCTATAGTCCATATATAATTTATACACAGACTGTTAGAAGTGGACTTAAGTTTTGGTGATTATTCTGAAACTATCAACATGAAAGTTGTAAGAGAAAATCTAGTGTGGGATAGTCATTCATGAGTAACATTTTACAGAACTAGAGGACGCTCCTAGGTCTATGGTAGGGAAAGAACAAAACGGGTCTACAAGACCAGTAATGTGTTCGTGGAAAAGAGTGAACTGCTCAACAGTGAGGACGCCATAGTCCAGGCACTTAGGACACTGCATCCAAAGCTACTGGTGGTCACATACTGGATGTCTTCAGCTTTTGCGTAGTAGTGGCAGTGGTAGTAGTAGTTGTTGTTGTTGTTGTAAATTTATAGCCTATAAACTAAAATCAGTCATTATGAGTACACTCTGACTAGAAATAATATATAGAGAATCAGTAGGAAAGGCTTACATTTCTAAAAGTAGAATTCCAATGCATATTTTGGAAAAGAATGGTAGAATAGAAAACTGTGATTATATAATAAGATATCATTGATATATCCTAAATTTAGTTAGAAAATAAAGAATAGTGTATGTGTTAAAGTATCTGCTCATATATACTTCATTAACTGAAAGATGACCTGATAAGGTAATAGGAGAGACACTTGGCTGACTTTACTTTAGCAAGAGGTGTCAAGTATAATATCATCACTAGGGAGACATGCCACTTTGTACCTAACTGAGAAAGAAAACAAAAATATCTATTGTGCATTAAAACATGACTCAGACCCTAGCATTGGAAAAAACAGAGTAAATGAAATCAAACTATTAATCTGGATTGAATATCAGTCCAGCAAAACCAAATGGATGGGATGCCAGACAACTTTGTTTTACAATACACAATACTTTACATTAATTTCCATTAATAAAAGTAACTTACATTAATGAATATCATTGTAGCATTGTTAACTCTGAAGTGTGATAATGTGTTATGGTTATGCAGTATATCATTTGAAGAAACAGCATAAAGATTTTTTCAAATCACTACTTTTATAACTTTTTAATAAACATTATTTCTAAATATGTATTTAAAAGACAAATGGAAGAAAAAGTAATTGATTTGGATTCTTTCTCCTGATTACTTATAAAATACGGTTTCAATATTTTAATTGTGCATGATATTTGTAAATTTGTATAATGATAAAGGAATATTACAGTATGTCTAAAATGATTATTTTTCTGTGTTTGGACTTAAAGTGTGTATTGTATTTTAAATGTTGTATTCTAAATGTTTAAATGTTGACTTCTAAATTTAGAATATGTGTTACATCTGCAGCTAATTATTTAAAATTGCTTCTTAACCCTGTATTTTTTTTCTAAGTTTCCGAAGCAAACAAAATATCAAGGATAGTTTAGGAAATATAAAAACAGTAATAGATTCATATAATCTTACCTAAACATCATCTAGATGGTCTTTGTGATAAAGCTCCTCTGACAAACAAAGTAAGTCCAGATGTCCCAAATATTGCATATTGCAATGTTGTGACTTTTATGATCGGCAAAGATAAGCACACACCGGACTTCTCTATGGTCCACTCACATTTATCCTCAGATAGGCATTTGGCACATGTGAAGGTGATTAGGGCATAAAGCCAAAATATTTAAATCTAGTGTTTCCTTTGACAATACAATAAAACGTGTGTATTTTAGTTCACAGTTGTTTGGAATGTGAACAATTACAATGAGTAACGTTGCCTGAAAATCTTTTACTTAGATGGTCGGAATTTAGATATACCAGATGCCTGATTAGTTGCAGATTTCAAATATTTTCATTCTCATTTTCTTCATGATACCAGGAACATTGTGGATGAGTACAAATGTCTTTGGAACATGTTGTGTATTTTTAGGGTTAATATAGGTTGATGATATTTAAACTTCAATTTTTCTTAAGGCATACACCTTATTGTCTAGTTTCCAATGTTTTTGGAAATAGCCCCACAGGAATTTGTCATATTCAGTATTACTTGGAAGACAAATTCTGTTTGGCTGTGTTTCATAGCATCTGCAGCTTTCGGAAATAGCTAAGATTTTCAGTTGACATGTCCTAGATACTAATTTATATTACAAGTAAAAACTGTTGAACCTGAGTACTTGGAAAGCAACTTGCATGTGATGAAAAGCAAATAAAGTCAAACAGTGCTTAAATTTCTACTCAAAGAGGGAAAATATATAAAAAGTAATGCTTGGGAGTTAACATTAGTCACTAAAGAAAAATTAATTACTAAAAAACATAGAAGTGTGTTTTGGTATGGGTTGTGTTTCAAAGCTAAATATTCAGTACTTGAAATAGCGTACAGCATTTTAAGTCAAGTATTATTATCCTAAAATTGCCTTTGGACAAATAACCTTTAAATAAATCTGAAGTGCACAGACCTCCTTGTTACTGACCCGTCTTTCTGAATTCAGAACCATCTATGGAAGGATTGCACAAGGGATGCAAGTTGTCAACAGTTTAAACCCACGTCCCAAACTTTCAGTGGGAGATAGGTCACAATGCTGTTAGTTTCAGCCATATTCGTGCTAATGATTCTCCAGAGTGAGAGGAAGAAAACTGGTCAACATAACTTTGGAGTTCAAGACATCAACGATTAAGACCAGAATATGAAAGATGACCGATAAAAAGATGATGTGAGAGACTATGAGTCATGGTTACCACACAGCGAAGACTGACAGGGGAATAATTAAGGAAAACATTCTAGCAAAGTAATATGGCTGGTAGACCAATAATTTCCCTATGGTTCCTGCCTAGAACATGTTGGATACTCGAAGACATGAAGGAGAATGGGGTATATTGTGTAAAGTTCAAGGAGGAACTAGGAACAAAAGACTTCTAAGCACATATAGAACGATAATTTAAGCTCCCATTTGACACATATTTGGCAGATTTTCAGGAAAAAAAGGCAAAAGTTAAAGAGTTTCAAAATGAGAGAAGAAAATGTAATGTTGAAAGATGTATTGTAAAATATGGCTGATCTTGAAATACAAAAGAATTGTGAACTGATTTTGACCTTCTGGAAACTTGTACTAAGATGAATACTTTTCCAAAGATAGAATTTTTGTTTATCTAAATTAAATAATAAGTATTATTCTTTCTGAAGTCTGTCTTATCCTAGATTATCACTTTTTTTCACTGAAGTATGTTTTTAGATATTTTTATCCAAGGCTTTTTTTCTCGTTTTTCCAAATATACATTTCCCTTTTTGTTCGCTGGGGAAGACTAATGGAATGAAGTTAGTCCACTTTAGGAAACACATTAATCATAGACGGATATAGGTATGCAATCCTCTGTACAACATTTATGACTTGAGTATAACTCAAAACCCGGATCATGTATAATTTTTATTTGCTGAATATATCTTCTTTATTATAACAATATATACCCCATCATGTAAAATTAAATCTGTACTTATTTGTGAAAAATATACTGTACAAACATTTTTAAGAATTAAATAAAATAGTCTTTAAAAATGTTATGCTCAATACTTAGTTTTCTTTTGCCTAACAACAACTTTTACACTAATAAATAAAAAGTCTCATGATAAAGCTCATTAGTAAGTTTGCTGTGAGTTCCAAGTTTTTAGAAATAATTGAAAATTTATCCACTATAAATGTATGTGTGTGTGTGTGTGTGTGTGTGTAGTGTAGTGTCTGTTGTGGTACTATCTAAAATTTCTCATATAAGCACACATATATGAGTAGATGTGTATCTTTATATGTATTATTTTCATATCACTTTTTAGAGTAGGCTAGGAGACATATTAGGTGATTATGTTCTTAACAAAAGGTTTTCATTTTTGGAGAATCTTCTGGGAGCCTGCATACATGGGCAACACAATAGAAAGCAAAGGGTGCATTATGGCAGCCAAAGACGATGAATGATGTACTTGGTGCTCTCAAATCTATTCTTTATCAGTTTATAGACTAAAGTTTATGAAGCCTTAAATGTGAATTTCAGACTAAATTTCACAGGGTAAGCCCAAAGTGTTATGTCATTTCCCCATCAAGTCCTGGACTTTATACTTTTCTTAAGAGTTGGTTTGCTCATGTGTTTTGGTGAAAGATATGTTAGATGCTCTTGATAGCAAGGTAAAGAAGTAGGAGGAGGAGAATTGGAAACAAATGTGTGCATGGAAAATGGCATAAGAACACTCATTACTTAGTATGCTAATTTTAAAATTAACAAGTCACTGTGAACGTAGGCCTTCTGAATCCAATTCCACAGCCAAAGTATATATTAAAGGACTTAGAAACTAATCTTTTACAGAAGAGTTAAGTAAAGTTGATTTTGATTCAGTAATTGAGAAAGTAGCCAAGTGGTTCTGTCTTAGAAGTACAACTCCTTTTGACGTCAATAGAAATGAGACTCCACAGAACATTCAGGGCAGGGCTCAAGATGTACATTCCTGTTGCCTGATCATATTTCTTAATAATCTCTTAATATTTATAGATAGAATGCCAAAAATCTTAAGTGTGTGCTAATCAGTTCCTAAAGGGATTAGACCTTAACTTGAAGTCTTAAGCCTTTGCTTATCTTGTCAGAACTCACTTTTATTGGATTCCTAATTGCTGACTTATTCCCTTTGCAGATGGTCATGGGGAGGAAGTTGTTCTTCACTTGTCCAATGTAATTTATGAGTTTGTCGACAGATTACAAAAGACTGGGTGTTCTGTTTATCAGACCTGATGCCTCAAATATGCCTGGGGAGTATGTATTTTGTACAGTCATCGTGTTACCACATGCTCTAGCCTGTTTGTTTGAATAAGGGCAAGCGCATGTGCTTGGACCATTCCAAACCTGACTGTTGGAAGGATGGTGGCTAATAAAGACAAATGCCTTTTATGCATGGCCCCTCAAGAGAAGGACTCAACACTTATATCATGCCTTCACTTTCCAATGGGAACACAGATTTCCTTATTTCCTTTGTGTGTGTGTTGATTATTTGGTCTTAGTTTTATATATATATATATATATGTATATATGCAAATGTTTTAGTCTACTTCCTTACTGTTTTGCTGATCACAACAGAATTCCAGAGGAACTGCTAAAATTTACAAGTGATATAATATCTAGGATTATTTTACCTACTATTCATTTATGAAGTTACTCTAAATAATCTTTAATATTTCATTGTAAGTATACATTGAACTATTAAGATTTGCTACCTTCTACAAAAGGAATATATACTTCTATATCCTAAATCTATTAATGTTTCTGAAATTTTGTGCTGGATAGTTATAGGTCAACCTGACATAAGCTGGAGTCATCTGAAAGAATGGAACCTGAGCTGAGAAAATATCCGTAAGATCTGGCATTTTCTTAATTAGTGATTTCTGGGGAAGGGTTCAGACTATTGTTAGTGTTTCTGAACTGATGGTCTTGGATTCTATAAGAAAGAAGAATAAGCAAGTTAGGAATACCAAGCAAGTAAGCAGCACCCCCACAAGGTTTCTGCATCAGCTCCTGCTTCCATGTTCCTGCCCTGTTTGACTTCTTGCCCTGATTTCCTTTCTCCCAGCATTCAGTTTAGTCTTCCCTGCTTAGCTCTGTTCTACCCTATCAGGCCAAGCCAGTTTCTTTATTCATCAATGATAATCACAGATTACAGAGGGAAATCCCACATTAGTTCATCTTGTTCTACATCTCCTCCAGCAAGAGCTGTCAAATGTGTTATTGATCTTAGATATTCTGGTAGGTATAAGATGGAATCACAAAGTAGTTTTGATTTCCATTTCTCTGATGGCTAAGGTTGTTGAACTTTTCTTTAAGTGTTTCTCAGCCATTTGATATTCCTCTACTGAGAATTCTGTTTAGATCTTTACATAATTTTAAAATTGGATTCTTTGGATTTTTGATATCTAGTTTCTTGAGTTCTTTATATATTTTGGATATTATCCCTCTATCAGATGTGGAGTTGATAAAAATATTTTTCCATTCTGCAGGCTGTCATTTGTCCTATTGATGGTGTCCTTTGCCTTTCAAAATGCTCAGTTTTGTGAAGGTCACATTTACTAATTGTTGATCTTAGCATCCGTGCTCTCAGTGTTCTGTCTAGGAAGTTATCTACTGTGCTGATGCACTGAAAGCTATTCTCTACTTTCTCTTCTCTCTCGTTTAGTATGTTTAGTGGTTTAATGTTGAGATCTTTGATCCACTTGGACTTTTTTAGTGCAGGGTAATAAATATGCATCTATTTTCATTCTTATACATATAGAAATCCAGTTTGATCAGCATCATTTGTTGGAAATGTTTTCTGTTTTCCAGTGTCCATAGGTGTATGGACTTTTGTCTCTGTGTTTTATTTGATTCCATTGATCAACATGTTTTGTTGTTTGGCATTGTTTTCTTTTCTTTTTTTTTCATTATGTTGTCCCGACTTTATCAAAAATCAGGTGCCAATGCATTCAAGAATATTCCTCCTTTTCTTTTCTATCAGGTTTCCTGTATCTGGTTTTATGTTGAGGTCTTTGATCCACTTATGTTGCATAATTTTGTTTTAAGATATGTTACTTTGGTTATGTTGTGAAATATTTGTTTTAATGATATAAAGATTGTTGCTTTGTTTATGTTGCATTTGTTTAACTCTGGAAAGCTGTGATTCTTTCCCTTTGTAAAACACCTGATGGTCCAATAAAGAGCTGAATGGTCAATTGCTAGGTAGGAGAAAGGATAGACAGGGCTGGCAGACAGAAAGAATAAACAGAAGGAGAAATCTGCAAGAAAAAGGAGGGATGAACAAGAGAACAAGGAGAGGAAGACACGAGGGGACAGTCCCACAGCAATGCAGCCAGCCATGGAGTATGAGTGAAAGTAAGATATATAGAAGTTCGGAAAGTAGAAAGCCCAGAAGCCAAAGGTAGTTGGAGATAATTTAAGATAAGAAAAACTTGCTAGAAACAGTCCAAGTTAAGGTCAGGTATTCATAAGAAAGGAGACTCAGTGAACATTTATTTGGGAACTGGATGGCAGCCCCCTCAAAAGCCAAACAGTAAAGAGCCCAATGGGTAAAAAAAATAACCAGCAACAACATTTGCAACATATTTTGGTGTTTCAATGTAGGGCTAGAGTAAAAGAAAACCAAAATACACACTTGAACTTGATCTGAGTTTTGTGCAGGGTGATAGATATGGATCTATTTGCATTCTTCTACATGCTGACAGTAGTTAACTTTTTTTCCCCAGCATATTTCTGGCTTCTTTTCAAAAATTAGATGTCCAGAAATATATGGATTTACATCTGGGTCTTTGATTTAGTTTCATTGATCAATCTGTCTGTTTATAATCCAATACTATGAAGTTTTTATTACTATAGTACATCTTGAAATCAGGGATTATGACGATACCTCTAGAAGTTCTTTTATTGTACAGGATTGTATTAGTTATCTTGATTTTTCCATATAAAGGTGAGTATTGTTCTTTCAAGTCCTGTAAAGTGTTGTGTTGGAATTTTGATGGGGATTGCATTGAATCTGTAGATTGCTTTTGGTAAGATGGCTATTTTTACTATGTTAGTTCTACTGATCTATAAGCACAGGAGAATTTCAGATCACTTGCTATCTTCTTACGTTTCTGTCTTCAAGAACTGAAAGCTTTGTCATACAAGTGTGTGTGTGTGTTTGCTTCTCTGATCACTAGGGTGAATTTTGGTTCACATGAATGTGTGTGTTGTGTGTGTGTGTGTGTGTGTGTGTGTGTGCGCGCGCGTGCGTGTGAGTCCCTGAGGTAGATGTCTGGAATCATTCTCCATTACTCTTCCTTCTTACTGAGCTTTCATCCTTAATTTTCTTGACAAGCATATCAAACACTGTGCTATCTCCCCAGACTCAGATTATATTCTATCATTCTCATATTGTACTGTGCTTTTCCTGTTTGCCCTTTTTGATTATTATTGAACTATGAAACTACAAAATACAAAGACTGTTAGAGTTAAGCTTTATTATGCATCAGTTTTGATTTCTTCTCATGTATCTGCAGGAAGTTACCCCTCAAAACTATAGAGTTTAGAAAACATAGAATCTGGAGAAGCAATATGATTCTCAGGGTTCTCTGAATTTTGTCCTCATGTGTGATCAGAATTTTAAGCCAACTTTAATATAGTTCCTTATAATTGTTTTTGTATTAATTGAGAGTACAAGTTACTTGTGATACCATTAAAAGGTCTCTTCCATGTGAACACGATAGTTTAATGATGTAGTGAAGGAACTGAGATTTTGTTTACAAATTCTTAGAAGCACCTTGAATGTGGCATTTTGAAAAGGAAAACTTAGTGTTAGGAAATATTTCTCATACATTTATTTATTCTCTTTAGAAATTTTGGGTAGATATAGGGAGGGCAGCAAGATTTATTAACATGACCTCCTTGTTCTGTGATTCTTACTTACTAAACCTGCTTGAGCCCTAGATCATCTTTGGGGAAACATAAGGAGAGATTTAGATAAGGTCTTTGGTTTAGTTTTTTTTTTTTTAATTAGGTTTTCAGTTTAGTACATAAAATAATGGGTTCCATTATAGAATTTTATTCATACTTTACTTTTTGTTGCAACTCTTCGGCTTCCCCTCCCCCATATCATCTTCCTCCCCTAGCTTCTTTCCCCTTCCCACTAACACCCTTTTTTTTTCCATGTCACTTGATTTTTCTTACTGACTCCTTCACAGCTTAGGACGTTTGTCCCCTCTAATGGTACCCTTTCTAGTTTGACTTCTTAAGTTCTATACAAATTTAACAAGAGGTCACAGTTAATCCTTAAAATAATACTGGTCTATTATCTGGATACAGATTAAGGCCGCTGAGGACTCAGCCCTCCCTAGGGTGATCCATTTTTTATTTTGTAAAAGAGTTTTTCTATGGGTTTTTCATTAGCTAATGTTTACTTGAGAAAATTGTTAAGTCCCCATGTTAGACCTTTGTTGCAAGTGCTCTTTAGTGGTTCCCCTAACCCAGCCCTGCCTCTTTTAAATGGCGCAAGCTGTCAGGGACTAGCAGTTCAATTGTTTGATTGACAGCTGTCAGAGCCTTAGCCATAGCCCGTGGGGAGTGTAACCTAGCAACCCTACCCCAGGTTGACAGAAATGGAAAGAAGATTGGGAATTGTCTCCAGGGTTCTGGAATTTGGTGAGATTGTGAGTGACATTGTTGCCGCTTTTAAAATTCAGTCAGAAAAGGTGGCCTCCATCATGGCAGAGCGGACATTTCTGTGAAATCATAAGACTGTCAATTAAGAGTTACCTCCTCCAAGGTCTGCAGAACGGCCATCAGCAAAGTGAAGTTGTGGGTGGTTAAAGGCCTCCTTCCTCTTCAGGAAGTGTAGTTTCTGTGCCAGAGCTAACGATTTAACAGCTGCCCATTCTGCCTTAGACCTGGCTGTGCGTGATACCCTGTTGTTAACTTTAGCAAACACGTGGAGCTGCCACAGACTCCCACAGGATCCTGCCCACAAACACTAGAGATGCCAAAATTTATCCTGCAAATATCCTCCATCAGATAGAGGAGGAGCACTTCTGTAGTCTGTGACATTTAGAACAGCCTGAGAAGCAGGCCTTTGCAAACTGGTACGGCTGTGATAAAGGATTGTGGCTCGCAGATAGGAAACAATGGGCACATGGAAACGACTTTATAAGCAAACCTCTGGTCACTCTCGACATTCAGCACAGAAGTCGTCCCTCACCTGGGATGCAATGTAGGCCCCAGGCCCCAGTAAAGCTTTATTAAGGTGGTTGCAAAGGACTGCAGACTGCTGGGCTATTAAACGGAAGAAGGAGGAGAATATGAGACTGTGGAAAGTACAACAGTGTGGAGAACTGGAATTGGAAAATGCCTACAGATCCTGGTTGCTGAAAGACTTGAGAGATCAAATGAGATCTGTTAACTTTGGCTAGTGAGGAGCCATTGAGGATGGCTAGGAGCTGAGCTATGTCGCTCTGATGAAAATTCCCACCAACAATCACACTGAACTGATAACTAAGAGCCATTAGTGTGATGGTTAATCTTCACTGTCAAATCTGATTGGATTTGCTATCAATTAGGAGAATGGTATGACATACCTTTCTGTATGTCCAAGGACATTTCTACAGAGGATTAATTGGAGGAAGCAGACCAGGCCTGCATGTAGATGGCACCATCCCCAAAGCTGAGGGCTCTGTAGAATAAAGGGGAAAAGGACAAAGCAGTACAGAGAGCTGATATGCACCTTCTCTGATTTCTGACTGCTATGACGTGCACTATACTGCTTACCATAGCTTCCTCACCATGGTGTAGAAAGCCCTTTAATACTGTGAGCACAAATGAGTCTTTATTTTCTATTGTTTGGGTTGGCTTTTTGTTTTGTTTTGTTTCCTGACAGGTCACATGAGGACTAGAGCAGTCAAGACTCAGAGATGCTAACAGAGAGGGAATTGCACTTTGCCTACCTGTGACATCTGGAAGGATGGAGCCTAAAAAACATCAGCTTACTGCAAATACAACCAAGAAGGAGATTATAAAATGTCAACCAGATAAAGAAAACCAGTCTCCAGGACAGGAAAGTAACAGTCAAAGGACACTCAGGAATCTTGGTGAAAACACAGCTCCCCAGGATACTGACAGCAAATTCACCCCAGCACTCCAAAGCCCGTGCTGTGAGGACTTGAGTTACTTAGATCCAAGTCTCAAAATGTACAGTCAACTTACCTCTTACCTGGCTACATTGTGATCCATGAATTTTGAAATATGGGATAATTTTATTTGACTAACAACCTCATAGATTAGATTATAGGACATTTCTTTGGCTATTTATAATATGAACAAGTATAAAAATGGAAGAAGTGCTAAATAAAAAATTATTTGTTTCAGAAGCTTTTAAAAGGTCAATGGTCCTTCTAGCACACATTTATATTGTAAGTTCCTTTTGTTCTCATTCATAAATGCCAAGACCTCCAAAATCACACCTAATATTATTCCAGAGCAATACTAAAAAGATCATGTTCCATTTTTATTTAAATATGGTTATAGCAAACTATAAGACATAGAAAGTGTGTATGCTAAATATTTGTAATAGAAAAGTGTTTATAAAGAAGATTTATTGTGAGTGATATGCAATATTTTTATGTTAGACTTAATGCTGAAGTACAGCACATCTGGAGAAAGGTACAAAATCAGACATGTTCATTTTTATTAACAGTGTTCAGTCTGTCTATGTGTGTGCACATATGCTCATACTTGTGGGCAGGTGAATGTGGAAGTCAGAGATGAGCCTTAGATATCATCTATCCAGTGCTATGGACTTTGTTATGAGACAGGTTCTCTCGCAAGCCTGTAGCTCCCTGATAGGATAGGCTATGTGGCCAGTGAGGCTGGTGTGGGGCCATATTCTGATATGGCACAAAAGCCATTACCCCGATTTGAGCTGATTACATAGCTCTGCAGACAAGCTGTCTGTGCCCTTAACAAAAACCAGGAAGTCTTGCTCCTAGCTTCTTTTGTTAAAGTGTGGATTACCTGAGAAGAGGTGTTGACTGAAACTGGTCAGGATGTTTGGGGCTTTCTTCCTTTTGCGATTTGGAGGTTGTCTTACAGAGATGCTAATTCAGGGCCTACCTGACTGCTAGATGCAGACATGACTTAAGCCCTGGCACCTGGTTGCCTAGGTGATGGTGTAATGTGTGCCCCCCCCCCGCCCCTGCTCAATTTGCTGTGGGTATATAAAATGTTTGGACAATAAACGGAGATTCTGGCCTTTTCCATAATGACAGTGTAAGCTGTGTCTGATTATTCCTCGCGACTCCGTTCCAGTCGAGTTAGAGACTCTGTGTTGGACCCACACAGGCTCCGACAGGCTGGGCAACCTGCAGGTCTCTTCCCTTCCAGTATGCCTACTCCTGGCCTTTTTTCCTTAGTTATTACGTTTTTTATTGTTTAAAATAATTCTTAAATTTAATAATTTTTGATCATATTCTTAAACTCCTATGTCCTTTCAGATCCTCTAAAGAACAAACAAACAAACAAAAACCAAAGCCAAAACATGAGGCTGTCAAAACCAAGAACACAAAATCAACCTCCCCACTCCCATGACTATAGCTAAATAAAAACACACACAAAAATCATGGTGTTGTTTCCATGACACCTACCTAACTGAACCTATCACTACCTGAGCTGCTGACTGCACTTCCTCAGCCACAGTTGATGTTGAGTCCCAGGGGGGTATTTACATCCCACCTCTACCACCTCAGCTGCCTCCATGTAGGAAGGCAAATGGTGTTTTTGACTCAGTCTCTATCTTTTTATTTTACCAGTAAAGATTCAGGAGTCAGATACTGGGTCGAAAACCTGCTAGCTCAAAGAGGCAAAGAAAGCAATCAGCTGACCTCCCTTCTCTGCCACCATCTCAAAAAGAGGTCTCTTTTTTCCATCATCTGAAACAAAGCTCCTCTAACTGGATGTTCCTTCTTTTCTACTTGCCGTGCCTCTCTCTCTCCAACCTGATGACTTCCCCTCACTCTCTATAGTTATGTCCAATCAATTCACTGCTTGCTCTGCCCCTTGACTTTGGGGGTTTATAGTGTGATCAAATATCCCTGAACATTTTTCCCTTTTCGTCTATATAAAAAAGAAAGACTTTAACTGCAACACTGTCAAAGTATTTACAGTAATGAAGCTGTTTTTGCCAGGCTTTCTACACTGTTCAGTTTGGTTGCATTTTGACTTGCAATTCAATGGTGTTATTTGTCAGGGTCGGAAAGCTACGGCAGCAAGCTTCCAAGCAAGTGGGTCACATCCGAAGCATTGCCAATAAGCAGATAAAGATGAATGCTAGTGCTCAGCTCACCTTCTCCATTTTACACAAATATCCCTGCTCAGGGAACGGTCCTGCGCAGGGTTAAGAGTTTCCTACTTTGATTAACCTAATCAAGATAATCCCTTACAGTCATCGTGGGAGGCTAACTCATCTTAGTCTAGATAATCCCTAATATATGTGCCTGGAAGATTATCTGCTAGATAAATTGAAATCCTAGCAAGATGACTATTAAGACAAACTATCAAAACCTGTACAAATTAGAACATTAATTTTAATGGTAGATTCCAAGAATAGAATTTAAACTGAAAATCTCTGCCAAAATGTACTCAGCATGATTTTGTCTTCCTGTGAGGTTAATCCTCATGGTTTTAGGGGAAAAAGCTATCATTAACACATGCTTATTATGTATGAGTTAGCAAACGGTGTTGCTATCTGTTGCTGTTGCTGAAATATCCGCCCCATGGAGTAGCTGGTGACATACACAGAGCTTTGTCATTGGATTTAGTCTTTAAGCTTCACAAGCATATTTTTATTTTTACTGTAACTTAATTACATTTTCCCCCTCCCTTTCCTCCTTTCAAACCTTCCCATATACCCCTCCCTGCTCTTATTCATATTCATGGCCTTTTTTCCTTCATTAATATTTCGTGAATATATGCGTTGTTTTCAGAGCTGACAACCTGACACTAGACAATCAATTGGTGTGCTCTGCCCAGGGGAGGGTTGCCTCTTCCACTCTCAGCTTTACTGTAGTTCTTTGTGTATAGTTAAGGCATCATGGGCTTTTTCTTGTCTGGTTTGCCATGTTCATCTTATATTTGGGCATTTTAAAAGAGATTTATTTATTTTAGGTGTATGCATTGTTTTTCTTCCATTTGTATATATGCACCATTTGTGTGTTTGATGCCCATCGAGGCCAGAAGACAGTCAGGTTTCCTGGAAATAGAGTTACAGATAGTTTGTGAGCCAGTATGTGGATATGTTTGATCTTCTGGGAAAGCCATCTCTTCAGCCCCTGCTGAAGCATTTTAAATAAGTATCTTAATTAGAGATTGCCAGGATTGTCCACAAGACATTTTAATCAAGTGTAATTATGTATAATTTTACAGTTATTTAGCAGAAATTATTTATTAGCATAATATAGTACCATCAGTCATATCTTGGAAGAGCTTATACATTAGGATATTTAAATACATAAGGGCACAGTATTTGAAATACAGAGTCTTGCTAGTTATTTAAAAATTATTTGTTGAAAATGAAATTAGCATTGACCTCCTGCAGAGTTTTGACTGGATGTAACTCTCGTGCAATTCAAAGTGTTGACTGGTGTTGAGAATTCACGTTTCTCCTGTATGTGAATAGAAAGCATGCAATTTGCACATATGTATCTCATTCAAAAATTTCCAAAAGGTGTGGGTGACATTTTCTTTCATTTAACACATTGGCCATTGTCAGAACAAAATTTTCTTAAAGAAAAGTGCTTTGAATGTAAAGACCCTCACTTGGGACGGATGACTCCTGGCTTTGCCAGTGGAGGACCCCTGGGAACCTGTGGGGTTTTTCATTGTAACTTTTCCAGAAACACATTAGCTAAAGTCAGAGCATGTCACCGCTATCCATGAATCGCCAGTGTTCCCCAATTCATGAATCGCCGGTGTTCCCATGGGACTGGGATTAAGTTACTCAGTTTTATAGAGCAGAGAAAGTTTGAAGTGGTGTATTTTGTTATTGCTGTTTCTGGTTTTTCTTTTTCAGTTAGCTATAACACACGGTGATAGAACACTTCCTAGCAAATTTCCCAAGTGCAACAATTACTTACGAAGGGGAAAAAGTATACTAAAGCCCACTTAATGTCCGGGCTTGTGGAAACTGTGCCAAATAGAGGTAAAATCATTTCCAGATAAACTGACCATCTAGGGGAAAATCTCACACATTTAATGCAACTGGAGACAATTCGGGAAGAAGTGGTGAAAGCAGAGCCTGATTCTTTAAGCAGACACGCTGTCCTATAAGCTTGAACTCAGGGAAGCCGCCCACTAGAATATTTAAAGGCTGAGTGTTCTGTTTAACTGTGTTTGAGAATGGCCATACATCTGGGGAATGAGTTATACAATGGAAAGTGTTCCCTAGCTTGAGAATACAGACAGCTGTTCAAGAATTATTTTTGGTTAGTGTCAACATTTAAAAAAATCTTCTTAGATTAGTTAGTGGGGATTTTCAGTGTCTCTGAAACAACAAGATAAAAATCATACTGGTTTGCACACCTTGTTTAGTTTTATAAATCTAGAGAGGAAAAGGGAGCAACAATTTATGCACGCAATTACCAAATAACTTAAAGTACCCTTTGCTGTTACTTGCTTGCAAACGTTACTTGTTATGTAGCTAAGCACACAAGAAAAGTGTGTGGAGTTTTTAATAACTGTTCAGAAGACATGCATGAGTCGCAATGAAATAAGTACCTGGTATGTTACTTGGCTCCAAGTTTGTTGTTTTGTTGACAAGAGTTAACACTGTGATTTAAAAATTAATAGGGAGGGGGAGAGGAGTGGAGGGAGGGGAGAGGGGGAGGGAAATGGGAGGCTGGGAGGAGGCGCAAATTTTTTTTCAATAAAAAATATGGGGTTGGAGAGATGGCTCAGAGGTTAAGAGCACTGACTGCTCTTCCAGAGGTCATGAGTTCAATTCCCAGCAACCACATGGTGGCTCACAACCATCTGTACTGAGATCTGGCGCCCTCTTCTGGTGTGTGGGAAGCAGAATGTTGTACACATAATAAATAAATTAAAAAAAAATATGCACCCACACACTGAGACAATGGGGATGTTCTATCGGGAACTCACCAAGGCCAGCTGGCCCGGGTCTGAAAAAGCATGGGATAAAACCCGACTTGCTGAACATAGCGAACAATGAGGACTACTGAGAACTCAAGAACAATAGCAATGGGTTTTTGATCCTGCTGAACGTATTGGCTTTGTGGGAGCCTAGGCAGTTTGGATGCTCACCTTACTAGACCTGGATGGAGGTGGGTGGTCCTTGGACTTCCCACAGGGCAGGGAACCCTGATTGCTCTTTGGGCTGAGGAGGGAGGGGGACTTGACCGGGGGAGGGGGAGGGAAATGGGAGGCGGTGGCGGGGAGGAGGCAGAAATCTTTAATAAATAATTAATAAATCAAAATAAATAAATATTATCTTCATTATTTGGAGGTGATATATTTACTTGTCAACATATTCAATTTAATTTTCTCAAATAATACAAATTGTATCTGTGAGGAATGCAAAAGTGCACATTATAAAACCTTGAATTAAAAAAAATGCTTTGTAGTTGTAATAGTGAGGGCTTTCTGATAGGAAAATATCTACGTTCTCTATATCAATATCTGTACATACAGTGAAGCCTTATGATACTGGACTCTTTCTCTTCCTAGTGTAGCTTTCTAGCTTGGAAAATAGCATGAAGTCTTTTTTCTTGGTGCATTTACTTCCAACATTATTCCTCCCTCTTCTTTTCCTCTCCTTATCCTATTTGTCCTTACTACTTCTAATCCTTCTTCTTAATTAATAAAAATCTAATCTAGTTCTCTTTTCCATCCTTCGTCTTGTTTCTCTTTATTGTCTGCGTAGTACAAGGTGGCCTTCTATTCACTGTGCTCTTCCTGTCTCTGCCTCCTAATTGCTGGGATTATAGGCCCAAGTCAACATCTTGACACTTTTATGTGAGTTTGTAAGTAGATACTTTGCTTTCCTCCCAAATGCACTTCTAATACATTTTTAGTAAGAGTATTCTAATATTTGTATTGCACCAAATTGTAAAATTTCTATTTCTTTATACTTAATGTAACTTAGAAATACCTGTTTTATCAGGAACAAAAAAAGACAATGGTACAATATTGGAATCAATGGTCATTTTTATTAGTTTTGGAGGAAATTTTATTGATACAAAAATTGATATCTAACTTTTAATTTGGTATTTCCAAAAATATAGTTAACTTGGAATTGTACAGGTTGCTGAAAGAATAATAACTCCTAGCTTTAAAACTATGTATGTATTTCAGCTTGATATATAATGAAGATATTTTAGTTTATAATAGAATGATTTAAAGCTCTCTCTATATATATGTATATATATACATACGCACACATATATACACTGTTCTTGCAAAGATATAAAAATGTATAACAGAAAGTGAGGGATATAAAATACTTTTTGAGACTATAAAAAATAGTTTGAAAGTTTTGTAAACTTCCACAACACAATTAAAATATAAATGGAACCAGATAGTGTAGCACATTTTAAAATTACATCTGCCAACACATTTTAAAAAAATAAATCAGGATTTTTAAATGAAGCTCTGATTTCTGTTGAGAATTAAGTCTGGTGTATCATTCAATATTGAAAATTAGCAATGATTTAGTGTTTAGAGTTTAGGTTTTTAAATTTTAGCTTTACATTCATGTTTTGATGTTAAATGTTTTATTTTATCCATCTTATTATCTGTTTTGTCAAAGTCCTTAATGATCCGTATATATTTTTTTTTTGTGTGTGTAGCTTTTGGTGACAAGAACTTCCTACCTCCCGCATTGTGTTTACTCGAGGGTAGGCTGTGTGTCCCTAAGTAGATAATCAGAATATCCCTGCTTAATGGAGTTTAGTCTATACTTGCTTCCTGTAAACAAAGACGAGGGGAGAACACTCCTTATGCTGCAATACCGTCTAGTATGTAATGTTTTCTTTTTGTGAAATTAGCAGGCTTTTCAAGTTAATTCCTATGTGGCAATATAAGTTTTAAATATTCTGTATGAATGATAGCTCATTGTTGCATAGGATAAAGTTATAATTTTGAATTCTTTTTCCTTTCTTTTTTTTGTTTCTTTCTCTCTCAATCACACAAATACACACACATGCATACACTTGAACACACAGAATAGTTTGGGTAAATAGAAAAGGTGTGTTAGTCTATAAACTGAAAGGTTACCAATAGCATATTTATCATAAGCATCTCTGTATATATTAAATATTAATGCAGGCAATATTACTAGATGTTGTGGGTATAACACTAGGAATTGCAATGACAATGCTTTTTTCATGCCTGTATTTAGCTTCAATAGGACTTTCACTGTGTTAACTAGAATGTTTAGAAAAGGCCCACCTAACCCTATGGGTGGTCTCTGAGAAGATGCTTTGTCCTCTGCACAGTATTCTTCAGAGACAGAGGTCTGGGGAGGTGATGGAGCATGAGGTCTGACCTTCTGAATGGGTAGATACATTTATGGATGTATAATTTCTCAGGCTATTGCATGCAGAGAGAAATATAGAAATATAGAAAGGCTCAGTTGAGAGGCCATTGGAGGCATTCCATTGAATACTACAATTTATTCTCAGCACCTTCTTTTTCTGCTTTTTTTCTGTTGTGACATGAGAAATTTCATCTCATTACATGTTCCCCAGAATGCTGTTCCACTTTATTGTATGTATATATGTGTGTATGTATATATATATATCTATATATATCTATATCTATCTATCTATCTATCTATATATATATATATATATATATATAGAGAGAGAGAGAGAGAGAGAGTAGGTGTATTTAAAGAGACACCATGTATCTGCCAAAGGAGTCAGACTCTGGAACCTTACCCCTAGGCCACAGTATCATGGTAATACATAGATTAATAGAAATGGGTTAATTTAAGATACAAGAGCTAGCTAGGAATATGCCTAAGCTATTGATCAAACAGTGTTGTAATTAATATAGTTTCTTTGTAAGTATTTGGGTCTAGATAGCCGGGAAACAAATGAGCTGTTTCCATCTACAATTTCCTATATTTTTATATAATAATATGCATATGTAATATATACTACATAAATAGTACTATGTATTTTATACTAATTTTTCACTTTGCTTTTTACATTCTTCTGCCAAAGGCATACAAAGTAAAGACTTAGAAGATAGTACTGCTTACATTTTTCAGCTTTAAAAAGCAAATTTTAAAAATATAAAAGCCTATAGCCAATTGACATCATTAGTTTTCATGTAGAGGTTACACCAATCCAGTTCAATGTTGAATAGTATAGAGAGAAGAATAAGAATTTAAAAATTCAAATGTTAGTAGAAAATACAGCATTATATCTAATTTTGGATGCCTCTACTACTAGTCAAATTGAGGAGAATCTTGAATCTTTGAAGGACAGTCAGGGATGTGATATACCCTGACTAACTAAATCACATCACCAACATTGGGTTTATTAAATTTATGAGAAATAAAAAATGATGTTCTAAAGCAAACAAAATAGTTCTTCTTAACTTCTTTCCCAAGACAGAACAAAACAAAAAGTGTGCTTTTGGAATGTTTTTGTGAAATCAAAATGTCTCTGCCGACACTCAGCATTTACTCTTACCTTCTTGTGGAACTTTGGTATTATCAAACTGACAGATTCTGTCGTATTTTCTACTATTTACAAGATATTCCGAAGCTCTGGGAAGAAGATGGGGTCCGGGTGAGCAGCATCCTTCCTATGTGTCTATAGATCTGAAAGCAAACGTGGGTCAGAATTCCAAAAAGAACTGACAAGCAAGGAGAGGCCATGGTGGGTTGAGGAAACAGTAGACTGTGGGACATTTTGTCATATATAGAAACAGTGAATGTTGTATTGACAATGGAGCCAGCAGAGGCGCAGGAACATTCAACTGTTTGAAGAAGGAGCACCCAACATCACACGCTAAATTTGTAAACCAGAGAAAAAGAAAATCTCAGGAGCCAAGACAGCAAAACTGAAAACAGGAAGTAGCTTCTGGGAGTTCCCAGTATGGGCCATTCAATGCCACTATCTGTCACCAGGGCAGGAGGGAGCAGAACCTGAGAGAAACCCTTCCCCTCCAACACCTCTGACTTCAAGGAGCAGACAGAGAAACAGACTGCCAGACCAGGCCTGGTCTCCAAATCCCAAAGTTCCTCCCCACCACTAAGAGCTTGGGAACCATGGAATCACAGAACTGCAAGAAAATCCCCTGTGAAGAGACCAGAAGGTGGATCAACAGAACCATGTGAATGCGTTGTATGAACTGGCCTGAACTGTTGCTTAGTGAACTTATTCAGGCTAAGCCTCAGCAGAAATTGACGGACAGCATGAACACTGTGAAGTGAGGCAAATCTTACAAAATAAATAAATAAAAGTACTTGGAGATTCACATGATGGCCTCCAGCATTGATACTGAATAGGGGACAGGGCAAGCAGCCTCCGCACACAGAAAGCAGTGCATGCGCGCGCACACTTTGTGTGTCTGGAGGGAGTGATTTAGAGAGGCTCTTCATAGTGAAGGCCAAGAAACTTTAACAGGCACCTCACCCTTGCTGACACCTCAGAGGCTGTACACAAGTCACTTGATTGGTCTCCATGGAGACACTGCATATCCACTAAGCCAGTCTAGCAGGTTTTATCCCAAGACACAGAACAGAAGTCTATCCTCAGCTGTTTATTAGACATTTTAGTGAGGGGAGGAATCCGTATCTATGCCAGCAAGGAAGAAATAGGGGCTGATATTTTGTTTTCATTTTGGCTTTTTATTTTTATAGATCTTTGTACATAAATATTCCTACTTGTTTCCTTTTATTTTTATATTGCTTAGTGAGGTTTAATTAATAATTGTTCCTCCAGATTTGGCACCATTTTCTTGTATTTTTTTGTCTATTTCTTTTACCTACAATTCATAAGCTTTTCCTTTCATTCTTACCTCATTTTTATCTTCATCTCATCCCCTGTACTCTTCATATTTTACCTTTACACTCTTGGCTTTAATAATCTTGAAATGCCTCCTAACCCAGTGTCTCGACTCCATCTCTATTTGCTCCCCTTTCTCCACTTTTGCTAATTTTGACTTCCATTTCTTCCTAGTGACTCATATCTTTCTGAACAATATATAGTCTTTATTCCTTTCACCCCCTACAATGTTACTGGGTTTTCAATGGTGATTTGTTTGGGGTATAAAGAGTGGCTTATATATCCATCAGTTGTGGGTGCTACTGCAGTTGGTATTGTTCTCTTGGACCAAACATAGAGACTGGCCCTCTTGTGTCCAAAAGATACTACCCACAACAATCCTCCCCTAATTTGTGTTCACAAATTACCACAAATTTTTAAACCTAAAAATTTTATTTCATTCATATCATCTCTGTTCCCTGCATAGGACTGAGAGTTTTACTACTGAATTATGTCTCTAGTCCTTTGAGGACTGGAAACTATGACAGCTCAGACAACCTAGAAACACTTGACCACTGCAAAATTTCCAATAAAATATGATGATTAAAAAATTCTGGCAATAATTTAACCACAGATGTTTAAATACCAACAGAGATACAAGAGAAACATGAAAAATCAAGGCAAAAGTTCTGAAAAAATGATCAAGACCATAATAATAAGTTTCAATTTAGTGAATTAGCTGACATCATAAATTTTAAAAAAATGTAAGGATGTTTGAAGAAATTAAAAGGACACAAAATATTGAGCTAACCAAAAGACAATATTTGCAAAGAGCTAAATGGAATAAGGGACCACAGGATCTGAAAGAGGGATTTGACAGAGAAATATTAAAATTATGCAAATTGAACATAAAAAGCTATTAGGTCACATAAAATTATTAGACAGCTTCACCACTGAAATGGATCAAGTAGAAGACAGAATATCAGATCTTGAAGACAAGATAGATGAATTAGTACATTCAGACAGCAAAATATGTAATAAGGCAGTACAAATAAACATACCATACAAGATGTATGGGCCAGCATTAAAATGAAAATTTATATGAATCATGAGAATAAATTAAGAATAACTCCAATTTTGAAAATCTATAGAGAAAGTTGATGGCTTGATATTGACACAGAATCAGATATGTACACCAGCAGGTTGCAATAGAAGACCTTGGAGACAGAGACCGTGCATTGGTTTACTGGCTACCCAGACCTGAATAATCACAAAAAACTATATTAATTACAACAATATTTGGCCAATAGCTTAGGAATATTCTTAGCTAGCTCTTACATCTAAAATTAAGCCATTTCTATTAGTCTAGGTATCACCCTGAGGCTGTGGCCCCCAGGTAAGTTTTCTGCACTGTCTCCTTCAGCAGCTACATGGCATATCTGACTCTGCCCACTTTTTCTGTACATCTCTGTTCAGATTTTTTGCCTGACTTTGCTCTACTAAGTCATTGGCCAAAGCAACTTTATTCATTAACCAATAAAAGCATCACATATACAAAAGGATATCCCACATCAAGACCCAAACTAAACCACATAAGCTATAGTCACCTTTTTTGACAATTATACAGTTATTCAATTATAATTATATATTATATATATGATTATATACAAATGTACAATTACATAGTTAAACAAAGACAAACATTATACATTAGGTAAAAGTCACTTTAGCTACAAGTGATTTAAACTTCTACTTATAAAAGAATGGCTCTAAACTCTTATATCTCACTCTGTAAAAACACCACTTTAAAATGGTTTAATGCCAAGTATAGTGGCAAATGCCTTTAATTCCAGAACTCAGTAGGCAGAGACAGGAGAATCTCTGTCTGTGAGTTCAAGACTAATCTTTTCTGCATAATGAGCTGCATGACTACATAGAGAGACCTTGTTGCAAAAAACAATCAACCAATGAAAAAGCAACAAAAATGAATAAAAAACTTAGATAAGACCTAAAATTCCAAAAGTATTAGAGGAAATCATATGGAAGACACTTCAAGATTTACATATCAATAAAGACTTTCTGAAAATTATTGCAGTATCTGATTAAATAAAACCAAATGCAACTACATAAATTAAAAGGATTTTTCATGCTACAGGAAATAATTTGGTAAAGGGAAGACATACAGAATGGGAGAAAAGTATTCTCTTAACTATACATCACACAAAGATTAGTATACAGAATATTTAAAGAACTAAGCTGAACTAGCCAAACAATAAATGGGCCAATAAAATTAATAGTTCTCTAAGAGGCTCAAAGGGATGAGTGATGGGTTCTTTAAGAAGTTTAGTTTGTGATAGAATGAAGGTATGATGCCTCTGCACACATTATAAAAAATGATAAAATTGTATTACATCTATAGAGATAAGTTTTTTAAAATTCTAACCAAAGTGTATTTCTTAGCTAAACACATGGATAAATTCACTATACAGAAAACCTTCCAAATATTGTATCATTTTATCAAATCAAAATATATATATAAAAACATAATAGACTAATGCATGATTTATAAATTACTTCAATCTGACTATGAAGTTGATCTCTATTTTACATTTGTAAGCTACTGCTACATTTATCATAAAAGATAGAGAAGTAAGTCATGCAGACAGTCTGGGCAGTCTACTGAAAGTTCTTGCACACATGCTTTGAAATGTTGTATTGTTAATAGTAACAGTGACGTGACAGATTCTGGAAAGAATATAGAGTGAAATAAATTTTATCCAATCCTAAATGAAGTAAGGAAATGTAACTTTAATAAAAAAAATTAAATCATGGCAATTTATAGATTCTGGCCAACAATGTTCTCTCTTTTAAAAAAAGTACACTAACTTATGGTCCATGTGTCAGTCCATTTGATTGCTCTCAAGTTATTTGAAAAGTCTCAAGACAACGTTGAATCCATTTAAACACATGTGCTGCTGCTAACGTCTTTTGGGAAAGCAGCTCTGGTAATTTACCTTGTGGTCATGAGGAGTAAAGTCAGCTTAAATCGCACTGCTGAGCAGATATACGACAAAGACAAGAAAACTGAATGTCCTTGGCTTCTGGATCCAGCAAACAGCAGGAAATGACTAGTTCAAGACATGTGGGCAGATGGAATATTCCACTATAATTCTTAGACTAAGTCAAGAAATACTGCACAGGATACAGGGCATGTTGTTCGTTTAAAACTGCTCTAACCACCAATATCTCAGTATGTTGTTTCTACAAGCATTGCTTTCTTCTAATTCATTAAAAACATATGCCTTCCATTTGTCTAAGTAGTTTTGGCCTGACTTTCAAATGTCATACTTTCTAAAATCATGTAACATAAAGCAAATATACTAATTTTTGTTTTTCAAACTTAAATGATAGAAACCTAACATTAAAAATTGCTACTTTTCTGTATAAGACTACTTCTTAAATCATTGATGGATGGTGTTTCACTTAAAAGTTGTTAAGGATCTTGCAGCTTAGCATCATGTAACAACTTCGTGGAATTTTTGTATGTTTGTTTGCTTTGTTTTTTGAGACAATGTTTCTCTGTGTATTCCTGGATGTCCTGGAACCCCCTCCATAGACCAGGCTGGCCTCTGACTCAGAGATTCTCCTGCATCTGCTTCCTGAGTGCTAGTATTATAGGTGTGCTCCACCACTACCAGGTCACCTTCAGCAATTTTGAAGTGAGGCAATTGTCTAAACTTAGGTAAGGGATTTAAGTAAGGCCATACATACAATGTCCTAATTAGCAGTTTCTTTCAGATGTCATAATTAAGGAGACACATCTAGAAATACTTATTTTCTTTCTCTCTACCACTTTCGTTATCTAGTTTCTTGCATGTAAGTACATCTGAGGTAATTTTGCAGTTATATAAGCAATATTTTGGTTTATATAAAACTTACTTTCCAGGTGATGGTTGACTAAAGAGAGAGGAAAATATAAAGATACATTTTAAAATTGGATTCATCTTTCCACTGTCCTATTGACGAAGCAAGTTGGTGTCTCGTTAATCCATACATAGGCAAATAGAGTAATAAAGCTTCATCTTATTTTTTGTCTGTGGTGCAAAGACATTTAAGGAATGCTGCGGGATGATCTTCTGCTCCTTCAGCTAATAGTCACTGAAGTATGAGCCCATTGAGCTGCAGGAGTGCCTTCTGCTCCTTCAGCCAATAGCTGTTGAAATACCAGCCCACGGGGGCGTGGTCTATTTATCTTTAAAGAAGAATGGTAAGCCTAGGCCTGCTCTCTTGGTTCAGGTGCTTGGTTCCTGCTCTAGCGACTAGGCTCCTTTCCTGGCAGTTGGTGTGTCGTGAGTTTTATCCCCCTAAATAAATATCCCTTTAAATCATAACTGGTGTGGGATTGCTTTGCGCATAAAAGGAAAAGATAAGTGTAATCTTTTAAACCTCTTCTTAGGTGGAAGCATGCAGAATATCAAAGGAAAGTCAAACTGCTGTTTTTGCTGGATGACTTAAGTACAGTTAGATGTCTACTGATGAACAGTGGTAACAAGTAAAACAATCAGGCTCTAAGATTCATCAACATTAGATTGTAAAAGATGGTCTATAGACCTTGGCCTGCTGGAGACAGTTTTTCTTATTCTCCATGGGCCTAGGTGTTCTAGGTTTTTGTTGTTGTTATTTTGTTTGTTTTCTTGCTCTTTTTTTTTTTTTCAAGACAGGGTTTCTCTGTGTTGTCCTCTCTGTCATGGAATTGGCTCTGTAGACCAGGCTGGCCTTGAACTCAGAGGTTTGACTTCCCTTTTTCCCCAAGTGCTGGGCTTAAAAACTGTGTATTGCCATACCCTGCTGTGCTCAACAGTTCTTAAGTTTATCCTACAGTCAAGATTTGGTTGAAACTCTTTAATTTACAGCCTCTAGAATATTTTTAAGAACTTGAATTTTCTTCCAGGTTCCTTTCATGCCAAT
Organism: Alexandromys fortis; assembly: GCF_014885135.2. Taxonomy (NCBI): domain Eukaryota; kingdom Metazoa; phylum Chordata; class Mammalia; order Rodentia; family Cricetidae; genus Alexandromys; species Alexandromys fortis. The sequence goes on from NW_026067928.1 coordinate 8,713,902, forward strand.
TTCCCAGGGAGCAGGAACAGATTTTGTTTCCACCATTTCCCTTTAAGGTCTACCTTTCCCCCATACTCTACTCCTTTATATTCTCGGTGGCTTCTCCTGGCTTTACAGGCTGTACTTGTGAAATACAAGGCACTTATCTCTTCCTGCACTCCAAAGATTGATTCATTTCTGGGCCATGCTCACTGTCTGTAAGTTGGAAATAAAAATGTGAAGGGAAGTTGATCAATATTTCATATAGAAGTGGAAAGCTACTTAATGAGCTAAACTTAACCGGCTAATAAATATCTCGTGTGGATGTAGAACCTTTTCTCCTTTTAGCCTAAAGCTTCGGGAGATTTTATAACCCCTGCTTTTCACCCAGAAGGCATCAACTTTATTCCTATAGGCATTTTGCAGCAAGGAATGTATAGATATTGAGGAGTAATGTTTTTATCTTGAAAGAGATGGCATCTCTAGCTTTTAGATTTATGAGTCAGTTTACGGAAATGAAAACAGCCCAAGGGCTTATGACATGGTTTTAGAAAAACAGTGCTGTTAAGTTTCTATGGTTTTTCTTTTTTTTTGTAATTTGGATAAAGAGATTAAAACTTCTGCCCTATTGTGCTCTCATAGACATATCAGTGCAGACCTTGTCAAGAGCCTGCGTGAGTAATGGACAAGGCAGAAGGGTTTATTTATTCAGAGAAGATATATGTGAGAAGTGAGGAGCTGACATAACTATAGCCTCCCAAACAGTTCCCTTTCTGTTTCTAAGAAAAATATGTCAGAACAATCACAAACACATAGCATCATGGTTTTATGAAAACAAAATAATAAAAATTATAGAAAATAAGCAGACATGCAGAACTTTCATTTATATACAGTAAAATTAAAAAAGCAAAGGTAATTATTTATATAGCTATCTATATTAATTTCAGAATATTAAAAAATATTATGCCATCTGGCTTACTTTAAAATTTTAATGATGAAAATCATTTGGTGTGGGAGGTCCTTCTGTCTATGTGTTGCTTTTATTGGTTAATGAATAAAGAAACTGCCTTGGCTTGTTGATAGGTAAAAACTTAGTTAGGCGGGGAAAACTAGATTGAATGCTTGGAGAAGGAAAGTGGAGAGAGAGAAACCATGGAGCCGCCAAAGATAAATGTTGGGAACATTACCCGATAAGCCATTGCCATGACACACAGATTAAGAGAAATGGGTTAAATTAATATGTAAGAGTTAGCCAATAAGAAACTAGAGCTAATGGGCCAAGCTGTGATTTAATTAATATAGTATTTGTGTGGTTATTTTGGGGCTGAGCAGCTGGGAATGAAACTAGTGGATTCTTCCAACAATCATTGCTAAATTATGAAAGAATATTTATGTTAGAATTCAATGAAGAATGGCATGTAAAAATTTAGATATTTTCAAATTAATTATTTAAGTTCTATACCTTGTAAGAAGGGGTATTTTCTATCTTTTATATATAAGAGAAAAAATTAATTAGTTTAAGTGCCATTCTAAGAAATATTTAGATATGGCATGGTTGACTTCTCTTCTTCCAAACTTTTTTCTTTCTGTCATTCCATTTCTGTCTTAATAAATAATTAGGAAAAAAATACAAAAGCATACACTAAAATAAGACATTGGCAGGAAAGAAAAGAATCCAGCAAATGTTAGAACAGCGGTGTGCTACTTAGGAAATGCTCTAAAACAGAATTGGCATAGCTTTTGCCAGTTCTTGTGCTGTGAACCTATGGATGGTGGGTTGACTTACTGATTCCTTAAGCAGCTATTTGTAATACATTTAAATCATATCATCAATGACTCTTTCTTCAAAATTTTGCATCATAGAAATAAGAACTATTTTTCATTTATTTATGCTTCCAACTCCAACCATTATCATTTTATCAAAACTTATTTTTGACATGGTCTGGTATTGAATGTGATATAGTGTTATCTAGCAATGGAAAACATTTTGCTTGCTCATGAGAGAATGCAGGCTCAAAGCTTCTATTTACTTAGTTGGCTAAATCATTTTCATTAAACAAATATGTGTTTGATCTTTTGTAAAATATATAAACACCATCTGTGTATATTTCACAGAGAAATCTTTAAGTATATTTTTTCTAATATATAAGTAGAGATTTTTGTGAGGACTTCTGATCACCTCTGTCCTGCCAGCTGGCTCCCAAATAACCACACAGAGACTTAATATTAATTACAAATATTTGATTGATAGCTTAGCCTTGTTACTAACTAGCTCTTACATCTTAAATGAACCTATATTTCTTTTTTTATTTTTTATTGAGAAAAAGAAAAAAAAGTTTCCACCTCCTCCCAGCCTTCCATTTCCCTCCCCCTCCTACCCCTTCTCTCCCCCTCCCCCCACTCCTCTCCCTCTCCCTCTCCAGTCCAAAGAGCAGTCAGGGTTTCCTACCCTGTGGAAAGTCCAAGGTCCTCCCCCCTCCGTCCATGTCTAGAAAGGTGAACATCCAATCTGGCTAGGCTCCCACCAAGCCAGAACATGAAATAGGATGAAAACCCCGTGCCATTGTCCTTGGCTTCTCATCTTGTGAAAGAAAGATAATAATTGTATGTTTGTCTTTGGTTTGGGGGTATTTATGTCATCATCTCAAATTGCAGTCATTTAATATGATTCATCCTTGGAGATGATCAGCTGTCTTTCCCTTAGAATTTAATTGAGAATTAATGGTTGGATTTAAAGTATATAATTGTCTAAATAAAATTATTGATGTTAGCTCTCTTTCTACTGAGAAATTCCCTACTCTGTGGAAAAGAACAATCACCCTAAAAAGTTTAGGTAAATGAAATAGATACATTATAAGTTAATTAATGTAAAAAGTTTTGTTTACTTTTTACCAACAATAGTCTATCAACTTTATTAGTCTATGTGTGACAAAATGTTAGACCTCTTGTTTTAATCAAATGGCTTATCACTTCCTCCTACTCCATAATTGTTGTTCATCATCATTATTGCTGTTAATTGTTCAGAGATTTGCATCACTTACATAGTTATTACATGAAATGTATCACTAACCATTGCTGTATGATAATGCTCTTGTACACTGTAAATATTTGTCACCCATATTGGTTTAATGAAATGCTCTTTGGCCAGTAGCCAGCAGGAAGTATAGGTGGGGCAAACAGACTAAGAGAATTCTGGGAAAAGGAAAGGTAGAGCCACAGTCACCAGCCAGATACAGAGGAAGCAAGATGAAAATGCTGCACTGAGAAAAGGTATCAAGCCATTGTGGGTTAATTTAAGTTGTAAGAGCTAGTTCATAGTAAGCCTGAACTAATAGGCAAAAAAAAAAATTATAATCAATATAAGCCTCTCTGTGTTTCTTTGGGACTGAATAGCTGCAGGCCCAAGTGGGGCAGAAACTTCTGTCTTCAAAACATACAGAATGTAAATTTGATAGGTGTAATTTTCTTTTGTGCCTGTACTCAAAGGAATCCGAACCAGCTACACACTTGGATCACACTTGTGGACAAGATTCTCTGGTGTGACTTATCACACACTGTAATGTTTTATCTTTGTAAAGATGCATTTTTAAAGACATTTAGGAATTTTACTGTTTCTAAACTTTTCTTACTCCTATGTCTAATAGTGAAATCTAGAAGTTGAATGGAGTAAACCAACATGCATTTAGTATGAAAACCAGTTGTATTTATGCACAACTTCTTAACTTCAGTGACAGGAATATTGTTCCCAACACTAACAAGAAAAAAAGGTAATCAATATTTTGTTTCTAAATAATATACTATTACTGATATTTATGCTATTATGCTATTATCAGTAAAATAACAGGTAGAAAATTTCTTCAGTACACTGCCTTCAAATATGAGATAAAATTTGACTTTCACAGGCATGTTTAACTTTTGCTTTTATGGAAGAGTAGGGTATTTTTTGGTTAAAATACATTTTTTATATTTTTCTTTACTAAAACATTTATATGTATTTGATTGTTCCTTGATTTAAAAGTACATTTGAGTTATGATTTGCTAATAAATGTTTTAATTGCACCTCTGTGCTTATCTGTGTAATTAACAAGAATCTCATACTATAAAAATAAAATATTGCTCTGCTTTTCTCAGGTCTTTCATGTTGAATTTTTTGATATTGATTTTCTTATGGTCTTCCATTCTAGAATGACTAGGTCTTGACAATGAAACCCATGATCCAGAAGACATTTTTGCAGTAGAATTAAGTGCAAACATGGGGGGGGGGCAGTTATATATTATTCAGATAATGATAAAAAAAGCAAAGGATCATTTTTAATTTCTGATGACCTTAAAGAGTAGTTTGGCTAGAGTCTTTTGGGTTCTGATTTTCTACCCTGTATGTAATAAACTAATTTCCCTGAAATAGTAGGGAGAATGTCAATATTGGGACCTTTCCCAGACTCTGAGCCCTACTCAGTGTGTGCTGCTGGTCTGCGAGTCATTAATAGCATCTTAGACAGCACCCTTCAGAACCTGTCAACAGCAGGCCTGCGGTGATGGGGTCAAAGGGGTAATTGATAGGAACATACTCAGAATGCCTAGAATAGCTAAGACAATAGCAGTTTCATTCTGTGGTGTTATAAAGATTTAGTAGAGATCATAAATAATGCTCGTGCCGGGGGCAACATTTTCTAAAGCGCTATGTAATATTCTATCTTAAATTGCCATCTTCCTACCAAATACTTTTATGGGTCTTTAAAATAACATCCAAGGCCATGTCCTCTTTGTCTACTCTATTGATTTTAATACTATAGGTTTTTATCTACATAGTTTGGTTTCTGATTTTGCATTTTTATAAAATTTCTGTGTGTATGTGTCTCTGTGTTTACATCTTTTTCTTGTGTTTTTATTGTTAGCTCTTTTTTTTTCTGTTTGTTTTGTCCTAGTAAGGTTTGCTTGCTTTTATTTTATCTTACTTAATCTTTCTTTCTTCATATTTTTTAGATGCCTGTTTGTTTTCTCATGAAAAAGAATAACACAGGGTGGGTGACTGAGGAGGTAGAGAGGACCTAGAAGAAGGGAGAAGTCACAATAAGAATATATTGTAGACAGATATTTATTTTCATTAAAAAATTTAAGATGGGCATGGTAGCACATGCCTTTACTCCCAACACTTGGGAAACAGAGGCAGGCAGATCTTAGTGGGTTCAAGGCCAACTTGGTCTACTGACTTAGTTCCAGGACAGCAAGAGCTGTTACAAGGAGAAATCTTGTCCAAAAATCAAAAACAACAACAACAAAAAGATTTTAAAAGTTAAAAAAAAGAGAGAGAGATGTAAAGGAAACTATAAATGTGAAAAAAATAAATGAAACTTACTATTTTATTTCAATTCCAGTTTTGCTTTACTTTAAAAAAATAATACTTGTTTTTCATTTCTACATCATTGTAGAAGATCTTCAAGTTGTGTGACATGCTATTCAATAAATAACCAAGTGGGTATTGCCAGAGGACTGAGATTTAAGATTTCTTTGTTTTTCGTGGGGGAGGGTGGTTTAGAAGGCAGCTGAACAGCAGTTAAAGGACACCAGGTTGAATAGATCTGTTCTTTGCAAGTGCGACTTAAAATGTCCTGTTAGTGGTATTTTCACTTAACTGGTTTTCCTCTAGGTCCTCATGAACTTCAAAATTTTCTCACAGGAGGTACTTCCCCGCCATCATAACACTCCCACACTCTGCGAGCGCAGAGCAAAAGGCAGCTGTGTTGTGTGGTCACACTTGTGATGTCACCTAGTTGGTGCACATTCCTTCAGAGAGCAAGCACAGAGCAGAAAGGAGCTCTTTTGTGAGGTTACTGACCAACAGAAATTATAAATTACAACTGAAGTTCATAGTCACATTTCAATCCAGTAGAGATAATTTCACTGTTTTGTCATTCAAGTATAATTATCTTCAGAATCAAAATTTACCTGTATTTATATAAGACATGTTACAGCAGGGGTATTGAAATTGGAAATGTGATTATCTGCATTAAATTATGATATTAAATCACATAGAATGATTATGTAATAAAATAAGTACATTGCAGTTTTCTTATCACTAATCATGCATGACAATTACAATTAAAAAATAAGTTCTTTATTTTCAAGAATTACTTATTCAAATAGATAAATTTATCTTATGGTAGAACAGAAATATTCCTGTTTCTATTGAACTATATAGCATTATTCACTATTCTAGAAGGTTTAGCAATATTGCCCCAGAAATTCTTTAGACTATGTAAAGAAAGCTACAAATATTTAAAAAATTAGTCTTCAAAGTCATATTTTCTGAGTATCTACTAAATTATAGGAAGTAAGCTACAGTTCCCTTTAAACAAAGGCTGTTACTTCAGGCCAGCCGGTTAAGTGCTCTAAAGCAGAGTTTGTGTTATTTGGCATCAACTATTCTGTTCTCTTGATAAGTACCTAAACAGGATGTCCTTGCAAATTAAATGAGAAAAAGCTCTGGCGAGTTTCCTCCTTCGGGGATAGCATTAAGATCGGCAGATGACTTAAGTGGAAGTACACAGGAATGCACTTTAGCCAGGACTAGAAAAATCCAGCAGATATTGTAGAGGTTAATTCACGAAGGCCCATCTCACTTCCTCCTTGACTGAATTGCATTAATGGCCTCAGGCTGAAAAGACCTAATTTATTTTATCCAAGCTGTTCCAATCAATCTTCAATGAGATCTTAAATATTTAAATATAGCTAGTATAATAAAATCTAATTTCTTATCCCAGAAATTTAATTTTAGATATTGAGGAAAGAAGAAAAGGTCCATTTTCTAAATCCTGGACACTGTTATTCTGTGCATAATTTAAATTCTTTATCTTTTCTCTTTTGTAGCATCTTATTTAGACATGCAAAGTTATACTGATAAAATAGAAGATATGGAAGATGTTTCAGTATACTTCATGTTTAAGTATTAATAACCTTATAAGAAATGTATGTACTTTACAGTAATTTCAAAGCAATAGTTTGGAATACTCCTGTTAATGTCCAAAGTTTAAAAGTTTATGTTAAATCAACAGCAGACTAATCTCAAAGGGCTGAAAGACACTTAAGGAAATGCTCAGCATCCTTAGCATCAGAAAAATGCAAATCAAAACAATCCTGAGATTCCATTTTACACCTGTCAGAATGGCAAAGTTCAGAAACACTGATGACTAATTATGCTAGAGAGGATGTGGGGAACACTCCTTTATTGCTGGTGGGAGTACAAACTTTTATAGCCACTTTGGAAATCAGTATGGTGATTTCTCAGAAAATTAGGAGACAATCTACCTCAAGATGTAGCAATACCACTGTTGGGTTATATCCGAAAGGTGTTCAATCATACCACTAGGACATTTGCTCAACTGTGTTCATAACAGCATTATTTGTAATAGCAAGAACCTGGAAACAACCTAGATGCCCCTTGACCGAAGAATGGATAAAGAAAGTGTCGCACATTTACACAGTGGTGAAAAATAATGACATCTTGAAATTTGCAGGCAAAGGGATGGATCTAGAAAAAAAAAACATATTGAGTGAGGTAACCCAGATCCAGAAAGACAAATATAATATGTATTCACTCATAAGTGGCTTATAGGTATAAAGCAAAGAAAAACCAGTCTACAGGCCACCAACCCAGAGAAACTAGACAACAAAGAGGACCGTAAGAGAGGCATACATGGAAGGTGAAAAAGACAAAATCTCCTGAGTAAATTGAGAGCATGGGGGTCACAGGAGAGGGTAGAAAGGGAGACAGGAAGAAGGCAGGGGAGTGGGGAAAAATGTATAGCTCAATAAAAACAGTAAAAAAAAATGAAAACAATCTTAATTGGAAAGTAGAAAATTACTTAAATTCTTACATGTTATAAATTTCACATCTATGATTTGTTTACTTTCAGATAATTCAAATTATATTACACATTTTTATTTTAATCTCTTAAACCTTCTGTTTGTGGCTCTCCTGCTAACACATAGAGCCAGGCTTGGCACTGCACAATTCAAATGTGCATGGAGAGAGATTCTCGCTTGAACTCAGGATGATGACCAAATAGAGGCAGTCTGTGCCCTCCTATTCTCTCTTCTCTCTTCTCAGTTCATCCCTTATTTCATATTGAATTTCAGTTTTTGTGGATTGCTTTCAATTTCTCTCTCTCTCTCTCTCTCTCTCTCACACACACACACACACACAC
>NW_026067928.1:8722188-8725501 GCF_014885135.2 Alexandromys fortis
TCTCTCTCTCTCTCTCTCTCTCTCTCTCTCTCTCTCTCTCTCTCTCTCTCTCATTTAGACAGACTTTACCGCAAATACAAGCAGGTGTGGGGGTTTGAGCTTTCTGCTGACTTAGTGGCTAATACCCAATATATATCATATTTCTTTTTCTTTGTTTGGGATACCACATTCAAGTTGATTTTTTTCTAGTTTCACCCATTACATTTGCATTTTTTTATTAAAAGAGACTAAACTTATTGACAAACTGCTGCAGACATTTTGACATAAGTTTAAGCTACCTATTTAGGCAGACTTAACACATGTATCATTTAATCTTCTGAGAACAAAATGGGAGGATGGTACAAGTCAATTAGGACTTTAACTTATGTACAAAGTGGATTTTGATTCCATTTTCATTCATCTGCAGTGTCCCTTTTTATATCATGCTAGTGTTAAGACATACTTGACTACCTTGGGAACAGCTCAAAATTGACAATGGTCAATTTAATGAACATCATCAGCTTTTGGCCCCAGTGTCCAAGTGAGTTTTTCATGGAGTGCAGACACTCAAATGGACAAAATACTCTGACATTTTAAATACTGAAAATTTGATTATCAGTACTATTACTGAAAAGATTGTGGCTAAAAAGTACTTCATCAAATTCCATTTAGGTGGCCAGCTCCTCTCCCCCATCATTCTTAGTCAAACTCTACCCCCTCCCCCAACTAAGTATCTCTCAACACTGTATGTCTGGGGCTAGATTTCAAAACCCACGTAAAGAAAAAGTCAGTTTTACACACCTAATTTTGTTGCTGTTTTAAGTCAATTAACGTTAATAATTGCATCAACTATTTATTTCATGAGGATCTTTCTTATTAAAATTTAACCATAAGATTCAACCGCCGTGTGATTTTAAAGAAAATGTTTTAGAGACATCTGAGCTCACTTTTACATGGTGGTGCCTACTGCCATTAACATTGTGATTTTACATCTTAAGCAGCCCTGAATTTTGAAATGTAGCCTAGTTTGGGATTCTGCAACTATGACTTTATGGGGTGCCCCAAATCAAAACTAAGAAAAAGTTAACAATCTTTTACTTCAGAACCACTTTTGAAACTAACATGTTTGTGATTTTTTTTACTCAACTTCTTTTTTTTAATTATAAAAGGTACACTGTTTATATTTAAATGACAAAGAAAAAAGCATCTACACACTTAAAAAATTAATTCAATATCCTAAATCTATTTTAATTCATTTTATTTTATTTTTTTTAATATTTATTTATTTATTATGTATATAATATTCTGTCTGTGTGCATGTCTGCAGCCAGAAGAGGGCACCAGACCTCTTTACAGATGGTTGTGAGCCACCATGTGGTTGCCGGGAATTGAACTCAGGACCTTTGGAAGAGCAGGCAATGCTCTTAACCACTGAGCCATCTCTCCAGCCCCTTTAATTCATTTTAAAATACTACATACAGACGCCAGAATTCAGAGTTAAGAATGGAAGAAGGTGGGAAAAGAAAGGGACCACAAAGAAAAAACACTTAGGCAATTACTTGTCTATTGTGGGTAAAGCAACAGGAATCCTGGGATACAAGAATTCAGTAACAACTTTGCTCACAACTGGTATTTTCCCCTCCTGTTTGTTTTTAATAACGTCCATATGGGTGCTCTCTGTATGATCCCTTCACTGGCCTAGCTGGGGGGGGGGGGCTTCAATGATGGTCTGGTCCCATTCCAGTCATCTTGTCCATAAGCTTCATAAGAATCTTGAACCACCCCATAGCCATAAGACTCTTGGACCACAAGGAAATACAATCAAAAGACTTCAAGAAGAGACTGGTGCAAAGATCTATGTCTTGGGAAAGGGTTCAATGAGAGACAAAGCCAAAGTGGAAGAGCTTCGCAAGAGTGGAGACCCCAAATATGCCCATTTAAATATGGATCTGCCTGTCTTCATTAAAGTCTTTGGACCCCCATATGAGGCTTATGCTCTTACGGCCCATGCCATGGAGGAAGTTAAGAAATTTCTAGTACCAGATATAGTGGATGATATCTGCCAGGAGAAGTTTCTATAATTGTCCTACTTGAATGGAGTTCCTGAACACTCTCGTGGTGGTGGGGTACCAGTGAGAGGACAAGGAGCTGTCCTGCCTCCTCCACCTGTTCCCAGAGGTCGTGGTGTTGGACCACCTCAAGGGGCTTTGGTTAGTGGGATCCCAGTGAGAGGCTCCATTACCAGAGGTGCCACTGCAACTCAAGGAGTGCAACCCCCACCCACTGTGAGAGGTGCCCCAACACCAAGAGCTTAGACCGCAGGCATCCAGAGAATACTTTTACCTCCACCACCTGCACCAGAAACTTACGAAGACTATGGATATGATGATACATATGCAGAACAGAGTTATGAAGGATATGAAGGCTATTACAGCCAGAGCCAAGGGGAGTACATTTGTATTTTTTGAAAATTTCCCTTATCAAACTTCTTCCTGCATTCAATATTATATTATTCCCTTTCTCGTTTTTTGAATTCCATAATTTTTAACACTTTCCCAGTGTTTGTTCAAATAAAAATGAAGACTTTATTCCATTTTGTACTTAAAGTATTTTTCATGTTCAAAGTGAATGTTTCCAGATATGCTATGCAGTTCAGTTTTCGTTTAATTTTTTTGCTTCATGTTTAGCTAGCCATGAGAGTAAATTTCATATATAAACATGGAGTTACTTTAGAAAATACAGGTGTGTGATGTCCTTCTGTATATGTTTTGCTTTTATTGGATAATGAATAAAGCTTTTTCAGCCGATGGTCAGGTGGGAAATTCAAACAGGATATATAGAGAGAGTAGGCAAAGTCAGAGAGACATCATGTAGCTACCGAAGGAGATGGACTCTAGAAACTTACTGGCAGGCCATAACCTGTTGGTCATATACAGATTAATACAAATGGGTTATTTTGGGATGTAAGAGCTAGCTAGAAATATGCCTAAGGTATTGGTCAAACAGTGTTGTAATTAATATAGTTTCTATGTGATTATTTGGGTTTGGGTGACCAGAAATGAATGAGTAGTCGCCATCTACAAAATGGCATCCAACACTTGTGTAAGAATGACATTTGTATTTTCCATTTTAAAAGTCTCTAGAACAAAGAAAAACCAGTTTGAAGAGTAGTGTTAGGTTGATCCCGAATTTCCTGAGAAACCTCCACACTGCTTTCCAGAGTGGTTGCACAAGTTTGCATTCCCACCAGCAATGGATGAGTGTACCCCTTTCTCCACAACCTCTCCAGCAAAGGCTATCATTGGTGTTTTTGATTTTCGCCATTCTGACAGGT
>NW_026067928.1:8726637-8847184 GCF_014885135.2 Alexandromys fortis
GGGAAAGGGGAGGCGGCGGTGGGGAAGAGACAGAAATCTTTAATAAATAAATAAATAAAAATTAAAAAAAGAGTAGTGTTAGATGATTTTCTTATTGAAAGGCCTTTTCTTTTTCTTTTTAAAATCCCAATTGCTAAATACATTAGCTGACATAGAAAAGAACCTTGACAAACATATGCTGACTAAATATTGAATTAATAGAGTACTATGAGGGGGTGTAGACTCCCGAAAGCATTGCTATCCTACATAATAAACAGTGGATGCAGGAAGAAAGAAATAAGAAAGAGTAAATACTTTTTTAATAGGCCTAAAGACCAGAGCTCTGCCCTAACATCCCATACTCTCCAAGGAATACAGATGTTTTTCTCCTACGAGGAGGAAAGAAGCAAAAGATGAAATTGAAGAGATAATAGTGTGTCTTGTCAGCAGTTCCCAAACAACAGGAGAAGGGAGTCACTGTTAGCAAAGAGCTTCGCTGGATAATGCAGCTCTACACTTGTATTGTCACACAGGCAGCAGGAGAATGGCATAAAAATAATTAATAATTTGCTATTTGCAATACAGTGGGAGAGAAGAAATGGGGAGATTGTGTATTATACAATTGCTAAGAGAATTATACTTTTTAAAAATAGTAATTACGTAGATTTATTTCCCTAAGTAAAATTCCACAAATTATTTCTTATAAAAGACTAGAAAATATGTAGATTCAATTCTTCAATTCTTTTAACAACATGGTACACACATACATACGGACACATACACACACACATATGACATTGGGAGTATATATATGAAACTCCCAATGTCATTTTCTTCTTTTACACCCCTTCATTAAACTTTCCTTCTTTCTTTCTTTCTTTCTTTCTTTCTTTCTTTCTTTCTTCCTTCCTTCCTTCCTTCCTTCCTTCCTTCCTTCCTTCCTTCCTTTCTCTCTCTCTCTCTCTCTCTTTCTTTTATTTTTCTTTTGTGCTCTGCTCTTTGGTTCCTTGTATGAACCTTCTTTCATTTATTCATATTTCTGGTTTTTTTGTTCTTTTGGTATTCCTTCTTCATTTATTCATATTTCTGGGTCTTTGTTTTATTTTGTTTTAAACCTTCTGTTCTAACCATCAGTGGAGTTCTTTCCAAGGTCATGGCTTGCAGCATCTGGAGCTCTTGATGAAAGTAGAATCAGCAAGAATTATATCTATGGGAGGAAGAGGAGGAAGTCCCTGAGCCCTGTGAGGGAGCTTACGCTCCTTCCATCTGGCTGTGAGCTGCATCCCCAGGGTCCAGGACACAGGAAAGAGCTGCAGGGCAGATTCCTCACAGTCCCCATCTGTCTCTCTGGGAACAAGCTCCCTCACACCTGGGTGATGAAGCGATTTTCCAATTACAACTGAATAAGACACAGACTTGGTTATGTATTGTTTTCAGAAGCAGAAGTGGAGTGAGAATGTTGGTAGCTGGGAAAGAGGAAACATGAGCTTGGGGAGTTGCTGCTGTGCTCTTGTGTTTCAAAAGAAAAGTAGCAATTCTGAAATGAAATCTGTTTCAGATCTTCAAGAGATTTTCAGCAGTTAAAACACTTAATATATTACTGATATTTAAGTATTTTATATCACTATAGGAGGTAAAACTTCACACTTACCATTTTCTCAGGAAGCTTTAGAGACAAATGTTTTATGCTGCCTTTTATTAGGCTTCTGGCTGCAGGAATTTGCAGGCTCTCTCCTGTCTCCTGGTCTATTTCCTTTCATACAATGCTCATGAATATGCTCCTGGTAATCAAATTTCTCTTTTTAAATCCCAGACTTCTTTTGACTTCATTGATGGACTTGGCTATTTTTGACAGCAATTCTGTTTAAGTTGCAACATAGTGCATAGTTGAACAAATTAAGGTACTATAGAAAAAAGTAAGAATGATGGTCAAAATGTCTGTCCTTGGCAAATTAATTGGCAAAATTCTAGCACCTAAGGTTTCAGCAATGAGATTTTCCTGAAATTGAGAACATTTTCACACCAATAAAGACTATGGTAAGGTACTGGCAGTGTTGAAGCTTGTCTGAACCTTTGGGACTGGAACATGCAATAGATTTATATCACCCCACCCTTCCTTTCTTTCCGCCAGGTGTGCCATCCTGGCATTGTGACACAAAGCTGTCATCTGCATAGTTCCACTCCCTCAAGGACTGCACAGTAGAGTTAGAGAAAATACTCAGAAAAGAATAGAGGGAATAGGGGATGAACTTGATCAAAACATACTGCACTATGATTGATCATCCTTTGGGTATGTACCCAAAAGTGGTAATGCTGGGTCTTGAGGAAGATTGTTTGCTAATTTTCTGAGAAATTGCCGTACTGAAGTCCAAAGAGGCTGTTCCAGTTTGCATTCCCACCAGCAATGGAGGAGTGTTCCCTGAGAAGTGTTCCCCTTACCCCTCATCCTCTCCATAAGTTGTCATCAGTGTTTTTGATCTTGGCCATTCTGACAGGTGTAAGACAGAATCTCAGAGTTGTTTTGATTTGCATTTCCCTGGTGGATAAGGATGTTGAGCATTTCTTTAAGCGTCTTTCAGCCGTTTGAGATTTGTCTGCTGAGAGTTTTCTGTTTAGGTCTGTACTCCATTTTGTGTTAGATTATTTGTTCTCAACTATGTTCATAGCAGCATTATTTGTAATAGTAAGAAAACAGAAACAACCTAGATGCCTCTCAACCGAAGAATGTATAAAGAAAATGTGGCACATTTGCACAATGGAGGACTACATAGCAGTAAAAAATAATGAAATCTTGAAATTTGCCAGCAAATGGATGGATTTAGAGAACATCATATTACATGAGGTAACCCAAACCCAGAAAGACAAGTATAATATGTACTCACTCTTAAGTGACTTATTGACATAAAGCAAAGGAAAACCAGCCTACAGGCCACAATCTCAGAGAACCTAGACAACAAAGAGGACCCTAAGAGAGACATACATTGGTTCTACATTGGAAGGAGAAAAAGACAAGATCTCTTGAGTAAATTGGAAGTGTGGGGGATCATGCAAGAGGGTAGAAGGGGAGAGGTGAGGAAGAGAGGGGAGTGGAGAAAAATGTATAGATCAATATAAACAATGAAACCATCAAAAAACCACTGTGCAAGTATATGCAATTTTCAAACCATTTTTAAACATATTTTAAATATGTTTATGGTTTTATGCTGGGCCAGTTCCTCAGTTCATGGCTTTCTAGGTATGTGCAGCCCATGAGTGTGAGGCCGGCCAGGCCTAACGACCACCCCATCTGACACTTCGAGGTAGGACCCACTTATCCTTCCTGAGTGACTAATATATTTCCATTCTTGCTCGCCAAGCTTTTATTTTATGAAACTCCAAGCTTTCATTCTCCTGCTTAAGAGGTTTCTCCCTCATGAACAATCTCCCTTTCAGAGTGACCTGAGTGAAATTGTCTCAACAGCCTGGTATGTTTTATTTTTCCCAGTGTTGAGTTGACGTCATCTCCTGAGGCAACTGTCAGTGATAAAGGAAAAATGAATGCCATGCAGAGTTCTGCCTTTCTGAACCTGAAATCTGAGCATAGAGTGAGTATGTTTTCTAAAAGTGGATGTTTATAATATATGTGGATTATGCAGATATGCATATATGTACATACACACATATAGAAACCATATGTGATTATATGCTACAAAAGAATATTCTCAGATTTTCATTTGTAATTACCTTTTATTCATGCAGTGCTGAATGAGGTCAAGACTTAGCAGTGATGAGAACGCTTGCCAGGTGTACTCCTCACTGACAGAACAGCTGAGTGAACTCACCAAACACTACAAGCCCTCCTTTCCCCATGTCTGTGTGTATGCTTATGTCCTTCTTTATCACACTAATATCAGGATTCAGATGAAGAACTGCCATCTAAACTTCATGGCAGCACTGAATGTTATTACATAATTTATAACTTTATTTAAACTCTAAAATCCATCACCCCAATCTCTAGTCAGTCATACTAAAGTGAGGGGATAGCAACCAGGTCTTACTATAGAGCCATGAGTCTAAAGGTCCTTTGTAGCACTACAGCGGGAAGTGTAGACAAACCTACTCTATGCCATTCACTTGATGAAATAATTGAGTATATTTCCCAATTTATGCTTTCCTGAAGATAAATTTGTTTTGTAGTCATAACTTTCCTTTGCTCAGAACTCTAGAATGGGGACAGAAAGGGCTGGATCCAAGTGGGTCTACACAGCATTTAATACACACTTTACCATGTGCTTCCTTCAGCAGCAGATAGACTTAAAATATATGATTCATCTAATAAGCAAATGTTTGTGCATACTGATTTATTTCAGCAGCTGGAATCGTGGCAGTGTTATGTGAACATTTTGATCCTCCCTTTCGTTTAGTTTAGGGAATCTTTCCATAGGATTAAAACATGCCTTTCTGTGATAACCTAGCTTTTAAATAATTTCTAGACTCAGAACAAGCCTTCGAGGCCCGGGATATGAGCAGAGGTGACATTTGTGCAAAGGGGTAAGGCAGTGGTTACCTAAGACACAATTTGATGTAGGAACTAGACATATATAATTATCAGCAAGATAAAAATAAAACAGAAAGAGATGATGTAAAAATGCACACGCAAATCTTTTTACATAACACACATATTGTTCTTCTATTTTTGACTTATATATAAAAATCTAAAGTGCATTAGAATATTAAGAATAGCCTACATATTTCATACTTTTTATATTTCATATTGTATAAGTGCTTCAATTTATGCTTTCATTATTATATTACCTATCAAAAATCAGTCTTAAGTTATTCCTTTAGGAAATATTAATATCAAGGAGTACATTTAGAAAATGCTAATGTGAGCTATATTTTTAGAATAGATTATTTTATATGCTACATAAAAGATAGAGTAAGTAAGCTTCTCCTATTGCTTTTACTTTTCTATTTTGTAGTTTTCTGTAGTAAAGAATACCAGTGTAGAGAAATTCCAAGACAGAATATCAATCCAATGATGATACATTTTAAAAATATTTATTGTTTTATATTTATCATATTTATTATTTACCTAATATTCTGAGTGATAAATTCTCAGAAACTAAAGGAAATATATGTTCACTTTCTTAGAGTCTAAACTAACATATTGGGGATACGAACACTCCCTTGTTAATGGCACAAGGCAAAAGGAATTAAAATGTCATTTAGTATAATTCTAAATCAATGAGAAAGAAAGGAGTAAAGATTGCCCATAAAACACATTTCTACAGCAAATGTATGAGGAGCCACTGTAAGTTCCTCCTCTTATCAATCAAACACGGAGGGCTTTTCTTTTTGAAGCAAGCACATCATTCTAAAGGAAGTTGAGATCGTGCACTAAATGAACGCTCGATGGTTGCATTTGTCGTAACGGATCCCAAACTTTCACTCCCCAAGCTCACCTTTTAAACCACTATCAAGCTGGAGATAAATGACAGAGCCGTGAAGTGCTGAGCTGCCATCTCTGTAGCGGTTTTTGTGCCTGTGAGGAAGGGTCAGGGTTGATGAAGAAAACTTAAGTGTAGCTCAGGAGAGACAAGAGCAGAGAGGAGACGGCAGCCGCAGTTACAACTCCGTATTTGCCAGTAAGGGATCCTATACTAACTGGTGATTTTTTCAAATGTTAGTTATTTTTATTAATTATTATGATTTGTACACAATGCAATTCAATATTTTTAAAGTGAAAACGTGACATAAAAATTGACCTTTAATATTCCTTGTGAGGCAATTTGCTTATCTTCTCTGAAAGTCAATTTCCTGGCTGAAGAGCAGCATCTAACTGCTCTTCTTGGAGTAGTTTTCCCAGACTGCCCATTTCAAATTCACTGGGTGTTACTCACTGAGAGAACACTAGAGGGCCCTCAAAACACACGCTACTGAGAATGCGTTCCTGCATACTGCTTGTCTGTTCAGTTAACTACAAGAAAAAAAAAAGGAAAAACATTTTTCACCAATAAAGACTCATCAGAAGTTTACTTTTCTAGGATAACAGGTAAATTTACTGGAAAAGAACAATAAAAGAAAGCATTTTTATTGTATTAATATAAACATAAGTAAATTCCCTTTAAACTTTCAAGTTGGAGAATTTACCTAGAGACCTCTATGTAACTCTTCCTCAGTGTGACAGCCATCGTGACAGAACGGGACGGGAGTTTAGTATTAGACTAGTGATGACACATAAAAACTTACATCTACTGTGCCACATTTTATATGTTTTATGTTAGTTCCTTTAATTCAGTCAAATGTGAAGAAGAAAAATAAACTTACACGGACAAAATTTTTTTTATACTTTCTTTTCATTTATTCTTTGTGTTTTTCTCATTGTACATCTGATCCCATTTACTTCCCATCCCTTTGTAACCACCTTCTACCCTTACAGTTACCCAGATAAAATTTAAAAGGAATATTAAAAAAGAAAACTAAAATAGGGGTAGGGATCTCATCATGGAAGCTGTGCTGTGACACAGTGAGCCACGCAGTAAACTTCTGTCCATGCATCTTTAGTTGCAAGTGTTCATTGCAGAGCATGGTTCGAGGCCTCTGGTTTCTGCTACGATGTTGATACTGGGCCCTCCCTGGAACTCCTCTCTCAAAACAAGTCTTACACAGACAAAATGTGTAAGACTTGTTTCTGTTGGGACTAATGAGTCCTGGCCTTCAGCTGCTCTTCCCTCCTAGAACCTTCTCATTAAAGTTACTAGAAGCTGTGCCTAGCTTAGAGGATCAGAGGATGGGATTTTCACCTGTTGGCCATTGACTGCAAGGTATTTAAGCCTCCATGGTGCTAATAAAGAGGGGCTTTGGTACCAGTGTTGAAAGGTCTATGTGTGGGTCTGTTTCTACATGAAATGTAGTTTTTATTTTAAATAATGTAATAGGCAGTTATATGTGCATTTGAGTTTCATCAAATTTATTATTATTAGCAGCTTGTCAGTAAAACTTTGAATGTTAAAGCAGAACATCATGGGGGGAGGGGATCAAAGCAATATTCTGCGTACAGAGGAGGAGAGCAGCTTTCCAGTTTTTACCACTCTTCTTCAGTACAGCACTAGAAATCTTGGCTCTTGGAATCAGGTGAGAGAAAGGAGAGCGCTGCAAAGATTGGGAACACATCCACGTGTCCCTGTTTACAGAGTCCACGACTAATGGCCTAACAAATCCAGCAGAAGACCCTAAGTACTGATGAGAAATGGCAACAGCAGGCAGGGTGATAAGTCAACACACAGGGACCGGTAGCCTTACAGTACATCCACTGAGAAAAAAAATGGAGTCATTAAAAATACCCTCAATATGATAATAGCCAAACAAAACTGAAGAACACATACAACCAAGAAGAAGGACCACAGCCAGTGAAAATCTTAAATCGTCAAGGAAAAAAATGAAGCCGGCATTAGAAGATGGAAAAAGCAGCAGTAGTGTGGAACTCACCGTGCTGACAGTAGTGACCCATGGATTCGGTGAAATCCTCACACAAATCCAGTGTTCTTCACAGGACTTGCAATGACAAGCCTAAAGGTCATGAGGGTACACAGAAGGCCGTAAATAGCAAAACCAATTCTGGATTGCAAAGTACAATGCTGGAGGTATCCTCATACCTGCCTTTAAACATGGTAGGCAGAGAGAGATGGTAACAAAAATAGCTGGGTTTGGCAAAAATAAAAAAAACAGACATGAAACATAGACCATAGACAAGGGAATAGAAGACAGGACCCAGAAAACAACATCGTACAGAGATAGCTATTTGATTCCTGACACAGCTGCCAAAGCATATATTGGAAGTATAACTGTGTTTCTCTATTAACTAGGAACTGGTTGAGCCCCTGCAGACCACTGAAAACAGATCCATATCACTCAGCCTGTGCAGTTCAACATGAAGTGGATCAAAGACCTTTACGTGAGGCTACGAACTTCCAACTGCTCCAGGAAACCACAGAATCAAGTGTTCAAAATATTGTCATTGGCAATGACTTCCTGACGTTAAAATTAACAAATGGGATTATGTCACATGAAAAAAAAAAAAACCCTGCAAAACACAGGGAACAAACAAGGGAATGGCAAGCTGTTCTTACTGTTCATGTGAAGACAGAGACGACCTAAAGCACACATTAAAAGAACGAGTAATCCAATCAACAAATGAGGAAATACTTTGAATAGACACTTTTTAACAGAGAAAGCACACGTAGCTCACTGACAGAGTTCTGACCCTGCCTGTGGCATGTCCAGGCTTTGATTTATACATGGATAAACAAACAAACAAAACCAAAACCAAAAAAATGTTCAATGTCTTTAGCCTTCAGAAAAACACACATTGAGCCTTACTGAATTTTTGTCTTATTGCGGCCTCAGTGGCTACTATAAAAACAAAAGACGAAAATGTAGCAAATGCTACCTAGGATGTGTAGAGAAAGGATCCCTGTGTACTATTGCTGGAGAGATAAATGTGTCCAAGTCACAGTGAAAGTCAGCATGTAGTTTCCAAGAAGCAAACGGACAGTAACAACAAAAACAAAGAACCCAGTAATGATCACATAAAAAGTCAGTTTGCTATAGAGATCTTCATATGTTTATATCACCTTCTTCACCACAGCCAAGGAGACCTGTTGGCCTGGACATTTGCCAGTGGTTACAGATAGCAATTAAGGCACGCAGACAGTGGACCTATAAAAAAATGAGAGTATGTCATGACCAGGAAAATGAGTAGTTAGAGCTTATTTTATAAAATGAAATCAGCCAGATGCAGAAATATGAAAGTCACATGCTTTATGTCATATGTAGGGTAGAGAAAAAGAAGAGGAGGAAGAAAGAGATAAGAGTGTAGAAGTTGTTAAGTCCAGATTCTGTAGAATATTACATGTCATGGTGAGAAACTGTGTTTTAATTTAACGGGTATAAACAGTATTGGGTAAAATTGGCATGACTCAATTTCAGTTTGAAGACATCATTTTGACTGCTAATAAACACTGTTCTCGCTCCTGAATACAGGTCAGGAAATTCTGAGTGAGAGGCTGCTTGATTCTGTGTGTTTTGCAATTGATACATCAAGTCTGCATGGAAGATAGCAAGAGAAATTAAAAATAAAAGCTCAGAACAATCCAGAGATCCTTAGTTGACAACAATTCCATTTGTTTAACAGGATGAGTGACGGGAGAAGACACTTACAATAAAGAACAGCTGTCTTGGTAAATGGGATTACGACCATCTTCCATTCAATTAATATTTGTTTTTTTTTTTTTTGAAAATTACTTATACTTCATCGGTTTTTATAAAATACAAATATATGCGTACAGCCCATTATAAAGAATGTTCATAACAGGATTAGTAGGAAGTTTGCATATTGGTAGTTCTAATAATCTTTAGGAGCCATGATAGAATTGAAAGCTAATTAATAATGGAAATATAATGTTTAAAAACTCTCAGTTTGAATCTAAAAGACCTCTCATGTATTTTAACTCTTGCTCTCCAGTTGGTGGCGCTGTTTGGAAAGATAATGTCATTTTAGGAGAAGAAGCTTTGCTGGAGAAAGCACTGGAAGCAGACTTGGAGAGTTTGTTTTCTTAACCTAGTTCCTGCCCACCCTCTTGGCTCCCTGTGTGCCACTGAGATGTGATCTCTTAGCTTCCACTTCCTACCACCATGCTCTCCCTGCCACTATGGACGTCTCTTCCTTTGGAACTGTCAGTCAAAACAAACTCTTCAGATGCCTTCCGTTATCCCAGCAGCAGGAAAGTGACTTACACAGACTCAAGAGGGATGTCACTGATTATCTACAGTGAAGGTAGTTTGCTGATGATAAGAAGTGGTGATTAATTCTATTTTCCACAACAGAATTGACTTTTAATAAAAATGATGATGATGATGATGAATAGAACTTCTCCATTTGCAAGAAAAAGAAAAAAAAAGAAAAAGCAAGCAAGCAGGCAAAAAAATTAGAGTATTAAGGTTAAAACGACCAGAGGTATTCACGTTGATGTGGGGAGTACAAGGGCAAGAATAAATCATAAGTTGTATATTTTACAAATTCTAAGAAATATGTAGCATAGTTTTTGGTCTTAACATGGAACGAACGCTGACAGACAGTATCTTGAAATATTTTTTTCTGCCAAGACAGGATTGTATCATTGCATTTTGGTAACAAAAAGATGCAATCATCGGAAATCAACATGGAAAGTTCACTGAATAGATCAAAGAAAAGGTAACCTCTGGAAATGGAAAATTAATATAAAAATCTTGAAGGAAAGAGTACCAAGTCAATAAATAGGATGCATGTAAAAAACTGCAAATAGTCGAAAGCGGCACCTCGCTGTAAACATCCACCCTACCGAGAAAGGACTGTTGAGTGACGGATCAGATTACCAGATCTATTTCTCAGGTATCCTTTCATCATCTAAGAAAATGAATAAATAAAAGGGAAGAAAAGAAAAACAGGACAGAATTAGAATTGGCACTAACATGCGGTAGAATGAGTTGAACTGAGTTGAAATGTGCTGCTTTGAATTGAGTTGCATTGAATCAAATTGAATTGAGGGATTTGTCCTGATTGTGAATAGTGAGCTGTGTGGGAGAGTGGCTAAATAAGTAGCCAGGAGCTTTATACTAAAGCCAACTATGTGCGATTGCGCCAGAGTGAGTGGAAGAAGAAAATGAGCATTTGCTTCTAATAGGAATTTTGTATTTGATTATTGGAAGAAAAAGCTATACAGACAGAAGAAAAAAAATATACAAAGAATTAAAACCCAAAGGAAATAGCATAAAAGTTTTGGAGAAATGAAAAAAAAAAAAAAAAACAGGCCTGTTAAAGGTTTAAGAATTTGACTTGTTGAGGTTTCTCAGGAAATTTGGGATCAACCTACCCATGGACCCAGCAATACCACTCTTGGGAATATACCCAAGAGAGAGAGGCCTTATCACACAACAAAAGTATATGCTCTACTATGTTTATAGCAGCATTGTTTGTAATAGCCAGAACCTGGAAACAACCTAGATGCCCTTCAATTGAAGAATGGATGAAGAAAGTATGGAATATATACATATTAGAGTACTACTCAGCAGTAAAAAACAAGGACTTCTTGAAGTTTGCAGGCAAATGGATGGAAATAGAAAACACCATCCTGAGTGAGGTAAGCCAGACCCAAAAAGAGGAACATGGGATGTTCTCACTCATATTTGGTTTCTAGCCATAAATAAAGGACATTGAACCTATAATTCGGGTTCTTAGAGAAGCTAAATAAGAAGGAGAACCCAAAGAAAATCATATAGGCATCCTCCTGAATATTAAACTTCATCAGGCGATGAAAGGAGACAGAGACAGAGACCCACATTGGAGCACCGGACTGAAATCTCAAGGTCCAAATCAGAAGCAGAAGGAGAGAGAGCACAAGCAAGGAACTCAGGACCGCGAGGGGTGCACCCATACACTGAGACAATGGGGATGTTCTATCAGGAACTAACCAAGGCCAGCTGGCCTGGGTCTGAAAATGCCTGGGTCAAAACTGGTCTCGCTGAACATAGCGGACAAGGAGGACTACTGAGACCTCAAGAACAATGGCAATGGGTTTTTGATCCTACTGCACCTATTGGTTTTGTGGGAGCCTAGGCAGTTTGGATGCTCACCTTACTAGACCTGGATGGAGGTGGGTGGTCCTTGGACAGGGAACCCTGATTGCTCTTTGGGCTGACGAGGGAGGGGGACTTGATTGGGGGAGGGGGAGGGAAAGGGGAGGCGGCGGTGGGGAAGAGACAGAAATCTTTAATAACTAACTAACTAAATAAATAAATAAATAAATAAATAGAATTTGACTTGTTATTTTGTAATTTATTTTATTACCAAATATAATTCCAAAGGATTTTATTAATTTCTTACAGTATTTGAGTATGACGAACCAATTCTCACAGTTTAGATGAGCTTCTAATGGTGGAGTTGTTCACTGCTGGCTTTGAGCATGGGCAGTACATCTTTGATGAGAAAAATGATAATACAACATATTTGTGAAATTAATTTCATTTGTAAATCACAGTTTAAATTACAACATATAGTTAACTACTCAAAAAACTTGGAAACATGTGCTTTTCATGTAGTTCTTCAGACATGGCTTTATATAAATGTGAGAATATTGGGCATAAACTGTCTATGACTCTGCTATCTAGACGATAGAAATCTCATGCAAAACTGTTCATTTTCATTGGTGCTGTAGTGTTCCAGTACTCACAGAAAGAAAAGAAGGACAGTATTGCGACTCTCTCGACTGTACTTGTACAATAGTGCAGGATATCCATCACTTCCAATAAAAAGACACATAGCAACAAAGCAGGGTTCCTTAACTAGACGTTAGGATATTTGGTGCTGTGTTATGTCTGTATGTTGCCCATCTGCTATGAATGGATTAAATATAGAGAATATATAGAAATTAAAGGGCCATGGCCATAATGATTCAAGGAAAATTTGCATTAAATACCCCTTTCCAAATATGTTCAATTCTTTTTGTACTAAGAGAAATGGGAATAAGAAAAGATCAAGAAACAAAGTAGATTTCATCTACATGATTAGACATGGGAACTCCCTGAAAGATCATACAGGAACATGTGAAGAGGGTACCAGGGTGATCAGGACATAGAAGAATGAACTGGAATAGGAGAAGTTGGGGATATCTAAGTGAGAGCCTTTATAGGGGTTTTTGAGGGAAAATCAAAGCAGGATAAACAAATAGTTTAAGACTCTCTACTCTATAATTTTGACTGGCTCTTAGCCATAGGGGTGACCTTTAGTTGTCTGGTTCTTGGCCTTGGCATGGTTAAAGCTCAGAAGTACTGTCCTCTGTTGCATACAGTTCAGATAGAACTTTCATTTATGTATATGCATACATAATATATGCATACATAATACATACATATATACATACAGGTATATATGCACAAATTATGCAGAACTAATTAAGCAAGAAAAAGCAAAATGGCTGCAAAAAAATTTGCCTCGATGGTATAGAAAACACCTGCTTCTAAGTAAAATATTTACACAATAAAAATGAAGTTAATTTTAAATACCAGATAGACTTGAACTTGCTTACATTAATGATGAAAGTCCATCAATTTTATTCGCCATTTACCAAAAACTTAAAGATGAAAATTGTAGTAAAAATGTATAAAGTATTGTATAATTTCTAAAATTAACTGTATTTATATGCTTCAGCAAGTAAGTTTAAAAAATAAGAGTGATTTAAAACAGTATAAGGATATGAAATGTTCAGAAATTATCGAGGTAAGGGCATTTTTTTTTACCACCACTGAAAAAACATCCCAATCAGTGTATAATTCTATTATACACAGATGATGCTAAAACATGATCATAGCAATAATACAAAAATGAGAATTCTAATGCCATTTTACTTATGAAAATAAACATATTATATTGGAGAAAACAGTGAAAAGCATATTCTGACAACCACTACATGCAATTTTCTACTAATTAAGACTGGCTTATCACAAATATGATATTATTATGTATTGATAGTTCCTCCACTCCATAGTTTATATGTTGAAATACTAGGCACCAGTACGATGGTATTAACAGGCAGGTCACATGGGAGGTTATTAACAGCAAGATTGAGATCCACTCCAATAGGTAGGCATCCTTATGAATAGACGCCAGAGAACTCTTTTCTCCCTTCTACAATCTGTAAACCAAGACCTGAAGATATCAAATTCACCAATATTGAAATCTTCAGAATCTAGTACTGTGACAGAGAGAGAAAAGTTTGTTGATTAATCAGTTCATTTCATAGCATTCTTCTTATGACATCATAAACCACCATGACAGGTTTTTCCATGACTGATGATGGTACTTTTTTTTTTTTTGCATTTTCGAGATAGGGTTTCTCCATAGCTTTTTTTGGTTCCTGTCCTGGAACTAGCTCTTGTAGACCAGCCTGGCCTCAAACTCACAGAGATCCGCCTGCTTCTGCCTCCCTAGTGCTGGGATTAAAGGCGTGCGCCACCACCGCCCGGCCTGATGATACCTTTTAATGGAATTTATTGAAAGGTAAAATTCTTTATTATAAAGAAAGTTTTTTTTAAACCGGATACTTCACTCACTTCATTTATAATAAGCAACATTTTTTTTTTAAATTAAAGGTGTTATATACTTTCATCAGCTTATATGGACCATTGTAGTTCCCAAACCCTGCCAGAGGCCCTGTGTGCAGATGTTTTCTGCGTTATCTGTTACCTGGTTAACTGAGAGGCACCAGCTTCTCACAGCCTGCATATATTTTAAAAAACGTTTAGAGATTTTTTTTTTGCCTAAATCTATCTTTACTGTATATCTCTCTTTTTCTGACCACAGGAGTCTTTAATTTGCTAAGCAGTATGGTTGGAATTAAAACCATGGTTTTGATGGCTGGATTCACTCAATTCATTAGCCTTCTGAGAGTCTAGCTTAATGGTGGAGGTGCTGGTGGGAGCCATGTTTATTGCCACAACTCTATGGAGTTTCAAGGTCCCTGACATCACCAAGAAGCATGTTGTCGACTATTCATAAACACCAGTAAAATGTTTGGTCGTCGGCCTCTTAAAGAGCTGCAAGGTTTTTGCAGCTAAAGCTGAGTCAGGAAGCCTCTCTTAAATGAGATGCACTTGTCTCTAGCAAACATAGCCCACCTGAGAAAATGCTGCTACCCAGAAGCCAAGCTACTTTTGTGTCTAGAATTACTTCCCAAGCTCTCTCAGGTTTTATGTGGATGTCAATCCTTAGAGGAAAACAGCAAGGAAAGTCATCAAGCAAACTCATGGAATGCACAAACCTTAAGCTCTGAACATGGGCCTGAAATCTATGCAGGTGATATTTTTTGTCTCTCTACAATACACTCAAAGATAAATGTAAATTAGAGGTCTCTGTAACTCCCTGTGACCATAGGAGAGTACATTTTCTATTCACAAATGTGCAGTTTACTTTAAGAAAGCAAGAGGGCACAAGGTCATGAAGCTTCAAGACACATCCTAGCCCATCCTACTCTTCTCAGGAGGTTCTGAACAGTGAAGGAAGGCAGAGCACTGTGGTGGGATATTCAGCGGCACTGTGAAACTCTGAGACTATGGTAATGAAATTAACCTTGGATTAGAGGATGGGGCTAGTAGCTAGTTGACAAGAACTAGCCATAGAAAGTGCAGAGGACCTACAAATATGGAGAGAGAGGTGCTTAGGAAGGAGTAAGAGGGACTTAGTGATTTGTAGTCTTTTTGGTTTGCCACCAGTGGAGAGATGTTTCTTTTTCAGAGACTCTGACCAGAAAAGGTCAGCTGGTTGCTTCTCAACTTCTCTGTTCTAGCAAATTTTCTCCCCCGTATCTGACTTCCTAGATTTTTTGGTAAATATAACAATTTTGATAAAAACATTTGGCATCCAATGCATGGCAGAAGATCACACTGCAGATCTGAATCTATGTCAATGTAAATTGCCTATAAATAATAGCTCACAAATATTCACTCTATTACTTATTATTAGTATAAATAAGGTCACACTAATCTATTATCCCATCCATTTTTTTTTCTTTTTTTCAAAGTGATCCCGGAACTTACATAATTTCCCTCCAACCCCCAACCCTATAACAATTATTATCAACCCCTAAATGATGTTCCTAACCCTGAAGACAAACTGTTGAGAGAGGGGACATTGTCTTCTAGAATTACTTCCAGCTATCATGGGGGCGATGTTCTTTCTATGGGATCCTGTGAAAGTAAAGTGATAGTTAAGTTCCAAGATTACTGTCTGGTATAAATACAAATAATATCTTAGTATTTGGTAGGGGTTTTCTGAGGTTTCTATTTGGAGTTCTGGCCAAAATTCATTCTTGTGGTATTTTGTCAAAGAATGTGGCTACTGTTTGCTCTTTGTGGTGGTTTGAACAGGAATGGCTCCCATGGGCTCATATTTGAACATTTGGTCTTTAGGGAGTGGTTCTACTTGACAGGGATAGGAGATGTGTCCTTGTTGGAGGAAGTGTGTCTCTAATAGTGCTGAAAGATATTAAGACTAATTACTTACTATTGTCACAGATTATAAAAATTCTCAACTCTAAAAATTCTGTCCCCCTCTCTAAAAATCATGCTGAATATGTCTCCTCATGTTAGAGAAAGTACAAATAGTATCCCTATTAACAGACCCAATTCAGATATTAATTAAAACACTTTGTGACAAAGATTGGCCTTATTGCCATAGGTTTTTATTTTGCTAAATATATAGAAAAATATATTTTATTCCATTTACAGTCAGCTGAATCTTTTTCTTCATGAGAATTTTTTAAGAAAAGCAGTGTCTTCTCCTAAATTTTTCAGCGTCACCCATCTCCTGTGGTGTGTGTGTGTGTGTGCATGTGTGTGCATGTATGTTTATGTATATTGTCAATCGTCATAGGGGACTTGAGTAGGTGGGTTGTTAATCTGTACCAGATTCAGACCGAGGGTTCCTAGGGCATTTATTTTTAGTAAAACTCCAAGAAGTTCAATATCTTCAGAATTTTGCACATAACATCTCCCCATGTTAAGGCAGAGCTTCTCCCATATGGACGTGGTCCTGTACACAGTACTCAGCCCTGCTTAAGATAGTTAGCAGCTTGTCTGCTTGGTGACTGACAAATCTCTCCAATGCTTTTGAACTTTGAGCAACAGTTTTGGGAACCAAGGTATGGGGTACCCCACTTCTCTACCTAAAAGTGCTTAAAGAGCACTTGGGTCAGGGACTGCATTGATGGTATATTAGTTATTACAGATTTGGACTTGCCTATAGAAATAATTTGATCTTCATATTTCTATTTGAGATGGATAGTAATCAACAGAATAACAAGGTCTCATAATCTGTAAATATTCTCAAGTTTATCACAATTCACTATAAAGATATTTCCCTGCTCCTATCTACTGCATTTTTACACCCCCACATTGCCACCACTCACAGGCCACAAACCTACCCTCATTCCTTCTCACCTGAGGTAAATATGAGCAAAGTTCCCTCACAACTTCTTAAAATCTGCACACGGCTTTTACTAGTATTAAATGAGTTTGGTGAAATCTTTACTTTAAAACATTGGCTAAGAAGTAGATGTTTTAGGGGCTGGCAAAGGCCGGAGGGCACTTCCTCCACCAGTGGGATCAACAATTTTATACAAATGCTGGATGGAGCAGGTCGTCTGTCCTTCTGCCTTTCCCAGTGTGGTGATGCACGTTTCTCTTTGCTGTTCTGGAAGCAGAGACCAGGCTCTAAGTTGCTGCAACTATAGGCACATTGCGGCCAAACGTCGCAGTTTTTGGAACTATGGGAAGTCAGATTTTACTGTTTAATATTGCCCAGCCCGTGGAATTACTTTGCAGTAATGCAGATAGATGAAGCCACTTTTTATGCCAGGCTCTCTGCTTTCCTCACAATACTGGGAAATTTAAAATGGACCCTTTCTACTTTAAAACTGGGAATAAACACTGCAGTTCACAGCAGTGTCACTAGTTTAATAAAATCTTTAGTGTATGACATCAGTTGGTACTAAAACACAAGTGTTGCTGCCTTCATCAGCTGGCGCTTCCTTCATTTTCACTGCTGAGCTTCTGCTGATCCTTGGTACCCTGGTTAAAGGTGCACTAACTCAGCCGTAATGAGCACTTGAGAAGGTGAAATAGAGAAAGACATCGGGACCAGCCCTTCCTCATCCTAAACACAGACATCTCTGCTGTCTATTCTTAGCTGACATCTCAGGCGGCACCAAACACAGCAGCGAACAAGGGACCACAGGCTTAAGGATCTCGCTCATGGCAGTAGGTTTGACCTTTCACTCAAGAGTCTGTTAAATGTTACGTAAAATGTTGCAGCATTTGGGATCCTCAAAATTAGAATGGAATGAAAATAGAAGCAAGCCGCGATTATAAGAAACAAAAACATTCTGATTTTTCCTTGGCAGTCATTTCTGTTAGTTCCACGCTGTAATTTCGAAGTAGTGTTTTAACAGAAGAGAAGGGCGCCCTCTAGTGCTGTAATTGAAGATGAACAATTACATAAACAATTCACATCTGAGCTGAACTTATCTTAGATTCTCAATGGAAGTATATTTTATGCACGTAGGCTGTAGATTGGCAAGCAATAAGTCAGTGAAACATATTTACACGGAATTTGAAGAAAACATGCTATTTTATTGGATTTTTTTTTTTTTTGGTGATTTGAAGCATAGGAAAGAGTGGATTAGAGATTGGACCAAACTTTGATTCCTTGTCTGAGCTGTGACATATAACTTCTGTCTCTTTATCTGGAAGGTCGGCCTCCAGCTTGAGAAGACCACATAAGCATCAACTACGCCACAGACGTTCAAAGGTACTGGGAGGTGAACACTTTCCTTCACAGAGTAAACTGCAAGAGGAATCAGAGGTATTTAAGAGGAGGGGCACAGTCTCCTTTCCACACCCTCAGCAGCATCTGAGCAACAGGAGTGGTGCCAAGAAGGTGACCTTTCAGGTGACTCTTTAGCCGTACAGGATGCCCTTTTGTGAGGTTAACAGTGTCTCTACTCCCTACCTCCTACCCATTAGCTGTATGCATTTTGTTTTCCATTTCTGCAACCCAGCCGTGTAGACACTCAGCCCCTCAACAATGTGATTGCATTGGGCTTCAAGGAGGATCTTTGTAAAGTTAGGTAGGAAGTGAGGAATGCCTGTCAGTGCTCCAGAGTCCTTCTGAGGAGAGGATATAGAGAGAGGTATGTGGAGAAAGAGAAACAAGATGGCTACTAACAAGCGAGGGAGAGGGGCCTAGAAAGATAGCAGCTCTGCCCCACGGACATCTTGGTCTTGCCTTCCCAGTTTCCAGATCTGCGAGGAAACATTTCTGTGCTTTAACACATCCCCGTGTTTTAATTTGTTATGGCAGTCCTAGCAAATTCATATAGTCCTGAGTTCTCTTTTTGTCCTCTGTGTAGAGAACTGGAATTCATTTTTTTTCAGAGTATTATTTCCAAATTTGTTGCGAGAAATGACTAAAGAGATTTCAACATTGGATGGTAATTTACAATACAAATGCATTAGCTTCATCGGCCACGATCATTTTCCATCACAGTTCTCAACTACATGCCCTTTCTCTTTTCTTTCTCTTGTCCAATTACCTCGTCAGCTACTTTTTAAATTGTGGGTCCATGGGCAACCAAGGACATAGATGACAGAAGATGCCACACCTCACACCACAGGAGTTCTAAGAGTACTTCTCCACACACAGACATTATAGGGGCGTTGCAGTTGCAAATAGCAATCGTTATGTCTAGAGAGCTAGCTGCAATATAACTTGACTGGATCTGGGGTGCAATTTGTACGGGCAGACTGTTCCTGAGGATGAAGCCTGCTCTGGAGTGCACATGATATACTCAGTGTTGCTGCATTAACAAAACGGACTTTTCTACCCAGCAGCTGTCAGTTGTGAATAACTAATTGACCAGGGCTATAGCCACACCCTCTTGTCTTTTTTTCATGGGTTCTTGAGATTTGAACTCAGGACTTCATGTTAGTGCCACAAGCATTCTTACCCATCGAACCATATCCAGCCTATTATGAGTTTTTAATATTCCTGGGCTATCACCACCAATGGTGATGTCCAGTCTCTGTTACCAATCTGACTGGATTTTGAGTCACTTATATGACCACAGTACTCTCAGGGCTACATATTTGAAGAAAGAATACTTACCCTGAATGTGGGCATGGAAATCTCATTGGCCAGGATCCTGGACTGAAAATAGCGAGAAGCAAGCTGAGCACGGTAGTTCTCTACTGCAGACACAGTGAAGACGGCCACCGCATGCCCCTGCCCTTCAGAGACAGTGTAGATGACCACTGTGTGCCCCTGCTGCTATGCCTTCATCGTTTATTCCCCAAGCCTTTAAACTGTGAGATAAAGGCAGCCCTGATTTCTTTCGGCTGCATATGTCTGGTATATTGTCACACTAATAAGACTAATGCAGTAATCAAAAGGCAATTACATTATGTACTGTACTTTATAAAATAGCTTACTGGAATATGAATTTGTAGTTATCCTTATAGCATTTTTGATGGAAGCTCCATATTCTATTCTAGATATTCCTGATCACCCAAGTTCATTGCTGCTGTTTTTATAATAGTCAAGAAATCGGAACAGTGTAGAGGCCTGTTAACTGGTGAATGGATAATGAACATTTAAACTTAAATAATGGAGTAATACTGAGATATTAATAACAATAAAATTATGGATTAAAACTAAGAGGGTGAATGACACTTACCTACCCACCTGGGGCTGCTTGGGCTTGGTGGGGAGAAGAAACCACAGGCAGCCCTGTAGTTGCCATTATGGTGATCAACTACATAGAGGGGTATGAGAGAGAGGGAGGTGGGGAGGCAGAATCATTCATTTCCTGCTGCGGAGGGAAGCAGATCTAAAGAGGCAAAGGTGGTGAAGAATGGGCTGATACGCGTGGCCTGCTTGCCACCTGGGGTCAAGTTGTGGGGCAGGGGAGTATGTCTGGGCCTGTGGCCTTGCCTTAGCCAGGGTCTGTGTTGATGTCAGTGGCTCCTGTTACCATCAATGGCTGTTCGGAGCCCCGGGTGTAGGCTGCCACCTAGGGCCATGTTGGAGTCCAGGCACTATGCTTCTGTGCCCATGTTGATCTGAGAGATCTATACTGTTACCCAGGGCAATGATGATATCGGAACCCAGCCGCTGCTCTTGGTCAGATCTGAGTTCGTGGTCCTGTTGCCCCGGAGATCTATGTTGATATCTGTCGCCTGTGTCAGACATGTGCTGAACCATGTCAAATGTGTTGAAACTCATTCACCTGAGAACTGACCAGGCCTCCTGCAGGCCCTGAGATAGTGGACCCTGAAAACCCCAGTAAGGGAAAGCTGGCTCCACCCCTCATAGGAGAGCTTCTCCCCTTCCCCACATTTTGAAAAACTGGCTCTCCACCACTCACCATGAGTGTGGGAAGGCTAATTTTGCCTCTTGCCAGAAGTAGGTGGTCCCAGTAGCCTGGACTGACTAACTCAGCTGTCACCCAGGCACGTATCCAGAGCTTAGAGTGGGCACTCCCTAAAAGTCACTCCATCAGTGACCTGCTGATGCACCCTAAGGGACCGTGCTGTGGAATCATAACCGCAGGAGACCCGAGAGGAGTTTTGAGGAGGGAACAGTATTAATGGTGCACCAGAAGCCAGAGGCCTTGAACCAGACCAACAATTCATGACACAGTGAATATTCGCAAATAAACCTGTCTGGACAAAAGGGGGGGCTGCATGTTACATAGCAGCTCCCAGTGCTCCTAAGATGAATGGAGAGGTGAGGGAGAGGTGGGACAGATCAGGAGGGAAGCTTTTGTTTGTTTTTGTACTTTTTGTGTTTTGTTTTTTTCTTTTTGTTTTATATTCTTACTTGTAATTTTTATTTTTATTATTTCTTTTTAACTTTACCTTTAAGGGGTGCTAAAAGTTTGAAGTGTAAATAAGGAAGGACTGGGAAAAGAATGGGATTGAGGTGCATGATGGGAAGTTCACAAAGAATCAATAAAAATTACATTTAAAAATAAAATTATGAAATTTGCATGTAAATAGATGGAGTTGGAAACGATGATTTTGAGCAAGGGATCCTAGACTAAGAAATACCTTTGTGTGTGTGTGTGTGTGTGTGTGTGTGTGTGTATTCTATAACCTGTGAATGCTAGCATTAAATCTCCATGTATGTGTGTTTCATTTAGAATACCCATAAAAGTCAGAACATTGCTAAAGGAACATGGGGAAAGACCAAAGAGAGGGGAGGTAGAATATTCTGGTAGCAGGGATTAGAAAGGCCCAAGTACTGAAAATAATACATGCTTGAATCACCAAAAGCAAGGTTGCTAAAATTAAGCTTGGTATGGACCTGGCTATTTTTTCCTTCCTGGCTAGCTTTCATAGTGCTTGGAAATGCACTGTGGGATACTGGAAGAATAAAATAACTTTCAATTATATCCTGGTAGTGACCCTCTGAACTACAATAACAACTGGTCTGGAAGGAAACCTGCTTGTGCCATAGAAGTGTAAACTTCATTAGAATAACTATGTTATAAATTAGATTGTAGTTAAGTCCCACTTTACAGGATGGAACCCATGGCTGGCATACATAAGCTAAGAACCTATGGCTGCACAGATTCTAGATCCTAGGGAGAACCTATTCCTATTATGCTGCCATGTGAACAGTTTATTAAACCAGTTCCTAATGAATATTTATTGTTATATCCATTGACCAACGCATCTCCTGCTCATCATCTGAGAAGTTTTTCATTGTAAGAGATTTTTGACTATCCCATAACTGTCAGTGGTACAAAAATAAAACAGAAAAAGAAAGATGTTGCAGAATTTTAATTCTAAGCACTACTAAGAGCATAGAAACAAACTACTGCTTCTAAGGTTCAAGGATCATTGCAGAGGAAGAACTGAAAGAGAGTAAGAGGTGGAGGTTGGGGTGACTAGGCAGAAATATCATCTTCTGGACACAGGCATTTGCACACAAAAATTGTGACAGCATATGCCAAACCTGTGAAAGCCCAAGCCAGAGAAATCCCAGCAAAGGAAAGCAGTTGGGCACACTAGCCCATAGCAATCCATGGTATGACTGATAATAGTCAGCTGCTGGGGGAGGGAGAGACAATCTTCTCTAAGAGTGTAACTCCTGGTAGGCTAATCACTCTGCAGGAGAAGACCACACATCAAAGCATATTTGGGGAGCACAGATTCTTTTTGAAGGATTAAAAAACAGATACAAGTTTCGGGGGGTGGGTAAGAGGGGTAATACACTAGAAAGGATGGGGTGAATACAATAAAAACATATAAAATATATAAAAGACCTCCACCCTCATGAAGAAGAATGAATTTTGTTTCACCAGTGAAAAAGAGAAAGCTTCACCTTGACAGAATATCACTATGAATAGATTTTGAGATAAGGTCAAGCTATGTTGTTTAGGTTGGCCTCAAATTCCCGTACCCAGCGATCCTCCTGTTGTAATCACAAGCGAACGTGGAATTACAGCTATGTGACTGGCCTAGGTTTGTATTGATTTTTATATTGCTTCATAAAGAAAATATTTTATGTTCTATTTTTCTTGTTGAGATTTATTGGCATTAAAAAAAATTGGAAGGAATATAAACAATTTCATTTGTTCTTTTACTTTCAAAAGTCAGATTAGTTGGGATGATTACAAAGAAATCATAGATATTTTTGAAGACTATAGAGGTCCTGAAAGAAAGTAGTATAGAATGATAGAAGAGAGGACATGTAGTCATATAATGATGTACTGGAGTCATTAATATGTCAGAAGTAGTGACATAGATAAGGGTATTAATGAATAATTGATAAATTTACATAGATGTGATATTAACTTTTTGTTGAGTGTGATACAACACTATGAAAGAGGTTATTTTGGCTTATGGTTCCAGAGTGAAGTCCATATGGTGGGGACAGCAAGGCAGCAGGGAGTTGAGCTGGAAGTTAAGAGATCACATCTTTAGTCTCAAACACACACTAGAGAGAGTGAATAAGAAATAGGGTAAAGCTATACAGTCTGAAGCCTGCCACAGCCATGTAGCTCTCCTGGCAAGTCTCCACCTCCAAAGGGTTCCATAAACTTTCCAAAACTGTGCCACCTGCTAGGGTCATACCTGTTCATGTACATGGACTTCCTGGGGACATGTTTCATACAATTATGGGTTCATAATATTTTCAAATTTTATGAAAAATGATCCTACAAATAAAACAGAATAAAGGAAGTTAAAAATGAATATAAGAATTACAATAAGTTTTGGGCATTGCATAATTATTAGACTGAAAACCGATAAAATAACACATGAACAAAACACAGAAATGTAAAGTTTTTTGAATACATGGAATTTAAAATAGAGAATTGCTACTTAAGGAATTCAGTCAGGACAGTCTTAGACATATCTTCTGCTTTATTATGAGTCAGAGCGAGATGTGGAAAGTCACGAGTTGTCAGTGGGCAGATGTTTTGTACAGCCAAGTTTTCATATAAGGAAGGAATGTAAATGAAGGACCAATTTTGGATGAAGCCTGAACTTCATAGTTCTCCTACCAAATAGAATTCAGGAAGAGGAGGAAGACGACATCAAAGGGGAACAAGACGTATGCAATAGTTCAGAAAGAAACAGAGAATATAGTGGCAGAAACAGTGAATAAATTATTACAAAGTAACGTTCTATGTTAAATCTCCGATATCTCAGCAGAATAACTGTCAATCGTGTGCAATTCCTAAATGAAAGCTTTCAAATCAAATTGAAAACAAATTCAGATGTCACCATTTCTTATTAATTTTACTTCCTTTTCATGTATCTTGCGATCTATTATACCATCCCAAAATTGTATGCTAGCCTCTATGATAAATGAATTTTAAGTATCAATTTGTCTAATGTGTGATACCCAAATCTCTCAAAGGCCAGTCTAGATGTTTCTCTGAAAATATTTTTAAAGTGTTTGTAATCAATATATTTTGAAGAGATTGTATTATCTACCACAATTGGTGTGGGCGTTAGCCATCAGATGGGTGCCCACAGAGCGTAGACTGGTTTATAGGAAAAAATTACGTATTTCATTCATTTAATTTCCATTGTTTATATACCTTGCATGATGCTAGGAGATGCTAGAAGAGTAGGTACTCAACACAATCTAGCTGTTAAGAATGAATATGAAGTAGTGTATTAGTCTTTGTTTCCTGATATAGACAAACATAGACTTTTGAGGGATATAGATACGTACAACTTAAGTTAATTTTTTTTATTTTTTATTTTTTTTTGTTTTTCGAGACAGGGTTTCTCTGTGGCTTTGGAGCCTGTCCTGGAACTAGCTCTGTAGACCAGGCTGGTCTCGAACTCACAGAGATCCGCCTGCCTCTGCCTCCCGAGTGCTGGGATTAAAGGCATGCACCACCATCACCCAGCTTCAACTTAAGTTAATAAAAAGAAAATTATTAAGAGATATTGCTGAGGCCATGTGCCCCTTCCTAAGAACACTTCGTCCCTCCAGTGCTCTGCGTGTCTGCCCATGGGAAATGAAAGCCTAAGTGTCCATTTGAAAAGTAAAAGTCTCTTTTATAGCTTTTCTAAGTTTAATTGGTACACTTTTGAGGTCTTCCTGATCATTTCTTGCTAAATAAAAAGCAAAAGTTTTTATCAGAAAAAAAAGAGATATTGCTGAATCCAGTCAACTGAATAATAGTGTTGCACAAGGAATGGGCTGCTTGTTCTTTTCATCCACCTGGCTAGCTTAGCCCTGAACTAACCACATAGAAACTGTATTCATTAAAACACTGCTTGGCCCATCTGTTACGGGTTAGTACTGCGGATTGCTACCATTAAATATGTGCACTGGAAACTGGGAAGCGAATCCAACAGTAAAAGGGGTCATGCTCACTTTTCATCTGCACTTACAATATTTGAGACCATGCCCCCCAAATGAACCAGTATCTAAAAGCCTATTGAATGAAGGAATTCCCATATCACAAATCCAAAACCAAACCAAACCAAAAACCAGTGATGTGAGTATACTAGACAGGAAAATAATGTTAAGAATATGTGAAAAAGATTAAATCATCTGCAAGATAGGGTCAGTCATGAGATTGAGGTCACAGTAAGGCCAAAGAATCGGAATTGTTTGGGAAATGTGGCTAAGAACAGGGAGCTAACACCACATCAACTTATTATTCCTGGAAATTTGGAGTGCTGTAGAAGTCTAAAATTGAAAAAAAAAAAAAAACTGGTTTGGCATAGGCAGTATCCTGTGTTCTCCTCTTCCTCTTTCTTCTTTTATAATTTATATTGCTATGTATGCAGATGTGCATATAGGAGGGGGGAAATAATACTCTCATTATCTCTCTCTCTCAATGAGAAGCCTCGGCTAATTCGGTACTATTACAACAGAAAACAATACATTTACCATTAACTCCTTTGCCATTTAACATTTTTATTTTGCTTTATGTGTAACGTGTTTTGCCTGCATGTACACTGCATACCGCATACATGCCTTGTGCACATACAAGATAGAAGAGAAGCACAAATGCCTTGGAACTGGAGTTAGAGACAGCTCTAAGCTGCCATCCTTGGGTGCTGGGTCTTGAATCCAGATTCACTAGACAAGCAGCCAGTGCTCTTTACTTACGTCCCCATCTTTTATGTACTCACGATTAGTCACATTAGAAAATTACCATTGCATGGCTATTTCACCCTCCCTATAGTTGGATTTCATTATTACCTTGAGAGAAATATTGTAGCGTATGCCACACCTCCCGTGTCCAAAATGAAGAAATCAAGAACATGCTAATACCAGCTATACAAGTATTTCAGAATAAACAGCTTTGCATATTAGAACTTTAAGATTCCTCATAAAATGATAAAGTCTCTTCTGTGGCCAGGAAGAAAATTTGACCTGAGATAGTGACTTTAGTTAAGACTGTAAAAATGTCTCAGTATTTTATAGTTAGGGTTTTGTTGCCAGAGATAAGGTTGATGAATTCCATCTCTTTGTGGTAAAGGGTATAGTTTACAGAGAGGTTCCCGAATGCTCACATATCACTGATTCCTGATGATTATGAAAATCATTGAACATAAATTCCTAGGCGCTCCACATGAATGTCAGTGATTGTAAAATTCTGTTGATTATGGAGTAGATGTCATTATTGAAGTTCACCTTTTTGCACTAAGAATTCACAGCCTGTGATTATGTCTTAGAACTTTCTGAAATAATGGAAATCATTTGCTCTACTCGGGGACTGATTTTCCTTCACTTAGGCTATTTGAACAATTTGCTAAATTTATACCAAATTGTAAATCAGTGAATTATGTAATACCAAAAATGATTTTGGAAAAGGGCAGAAAGTGATTGAAAATGTGCAAGGTGTTTTTATCCACTTGGCTTCTTGCCCTGATGTCATATCATCTGGTCTTTTTATTTGTAGATTATCTCCAACGTCATATATACAACATCTTATCTACAGCATTTTCAAGGCAGCAGTTATCCTGCTAACAAATATGAAACTGAAGGCAATAAATTAAATATAAATTTTTATTCTAAAATTATTCTTCTAATGATAGGCAGTATATGATTCTTGATGATGGTTCTCGACACAAATATGAAGAAGTCTGAAATAGAAAATAATTAGGAAAA
Organism: Alexandromys fortis; assembly: GCF_014885135.2. Taxonomy (NCBI): domain Eukaryota; kingdom Metazoa; phylum Chordata; class Mammalia; order Rodentia; family Cricetidae; genus Alexandromys; species Alexandromys fortis. The sequence continues at coordinate 8,753,840 of NW_026067928.1, forward strand.
TTTCAGTAACATAAAAACTTGGGTCCAGGACTGGAGAAGAACAAGGTGTCTGCATCCTTCTGCTCTAGAGAATATGCATGTGGTGAATTAATTCTTGCTAAGAGTGATACAGTTCATCACAAGCTATTTATAGTGATGGGGTTTCATATCCACTTCAGTGGAGATGTCTGTCAATTTCAATATGTTTATTTATCCTTTCATAATGATATTTTAAAAATCATGAACATTATCTAGGAAGATGAAAATACTCTGGAATGCTAACCACATTCACATAATTTCTAAAAAAAACAATGTAATATAATAGAGAGAAACTAGGCCCCCAAATTATCTTTTATATTTTAGCCACAAAATGTGAAATGGATACTCTAAGAAGTCAGGTATACCAAAGTAGTACTTTTAAGCATTTATAAACATTTTAGGGCAATGTTTCAGAACCATTTCTCATACCAAGAGAAAAATTAATTTGCTTTTAAAATACGGAATATTTTCAGAGGTGGATATTACTGTAGGAGATTCCTAAAAGATTTCATACACATATGAAAGAAATATAACTGGAGTCACCAAATAATAAGAGGCAATACCCAGCTATACATCTTTCATCGCCAAGTGAAATATCCAGTTCCAGGAATGAGTTACACCTAGTTGAGGTTTTGGTAAAAGGTTCCATGGAAACCTCCAAACAACTCAGGCTATTGCTGAGGCTATTGGTCACTCTCGACAAGCTGACGATAAGGGTCTATTGCAGAAGATAACATGTATCTCACTGAAGATATAGAACTTGACTTGGTGCCTAATTTGATCCTTCACTCCTACCGACTAGTGTTCATGGTGCTATAAGTTACACTGTGCAGTACCATGTGAGAAAGAAAATGACCAACCAAGCTACAAACCCTGCAACCTACAACAGAGACCTGCTTGAAAGATATGCTAGTACAATATAGGTTTAAATGTTATAGTGGTATCAAACGATTCTCTAATTAGATATTTGGCCCCAACCATAAAATGGAAGTCACACCTGACAATGTTCAGGGGACCACTAGACTTAGACCGGATAGGCAGTAGGTCTAAGGAAACACAAATACTATTGTTCTGCTAGAGGGTCATAGTAATAAAATGACTACTAACAGCATTTTGATATACACACAGATCAGCGTTAAAGAATCTTGCTCCTGCAGAAGATGGAAACAACACAGAGACCACAACTGGACAATTTGCAGACATGAAGAAATTTTGAAACATTCAATCCCAAATGAGATTTCCCTTCAGTGCTCAGGAGTGATGAAGAGGAGGTAGAAACATTGTAAGAGTCACATATATGATGCCAAGAAGACAGCAGGAATGATGTACATCTGAACTCACTGAGATAGTGACAGCCTTCACGATCTGCCCTGATTCCAGCTAGTCAGGGTCCCATGCTAGAATGGGGAAGTGGATATGGGTTTCACCTTTGAAGGACACTAGGACGTAATTACGAACTGATTTAGAGGGTGACACACTCCGAATATCTAGACACTTCTTGATAGACCACTGCCTGGCAAGGGTAATATTTTTTTTTATCTTGATAGAAACAGCTACTAGTATTTATACAGAGTACTAAAAACATTTAAACTAAAAAATTCACCTAATTGTATTTAATTTTATTTAATAAATACTATACTTTAAAATTGTCAAACATATTCAGAATAAAATTATATAATGAACATTGAAGTTTTACTTTACTAAAGAATAGGATTGCATAAGAAGTTGCTACCAATCAGATAGAAAAGATCTTTAGTACAGGAGAAACACAAAAGAGCAGAGATTTTTCAGGAAACAGTGTTATGTTATCTGCTTACATTGTTATCTGAATGGAAATATCAACTACAGCAAAAAGATATGCAACACGCAACAACCAAAGGATTGGAACAGTGCTCATGAGAATAGATATGATAAGCACCTTGAAAATGCCTTTGTCAATAGCTGTTTAAGAAGAACAAATGAGCACCCTGTGATTCAAAAGTCTCATTCCTATGTATATTTGCAGCATAAAAGTGTTCAGCTAGTGGTATTTATTGATTTGTCTTTAGTATCTCTATTCATCATAGGCAAAAACTTGAAACAGAATCAATTATCACCACATAAATTTTAGTGTATTTTTACTTAATGAACTGTATTTACAATATTCATCATTAATGAGTTAACACCTTTAATATATCTTGGAGAGTTAAAAACATTTTCATCTCTTATTGAGAAAATACAAAAGCATATAGCTGAAATGCAATAATAGAGAACAGGTAATAAAGAATAATCATGATAATGATTCATGCTTTAAATGATTTAAAAAATAATTATCAGTGCATAAAGGTGAAAACTAAGTAACAGTTTCTACACAATTCCATTAAACTAGAAATCATGATTTAAAGTAGTACAGCTTCCAATACAAGCGACTGATAGAGAATATAAATGTTTTACCACTTTCCAGTCAAAATATAACAATACATAATTACAAACTCCATTGATAATGGCAATAAAAATCAAAATATTATAATCTATGTAATTCATACAGAAAAAAATCCACAGGAAAACCACAGGATTTTATATGCAAATAAAGAAAAAAACAAGTAAAGTAAAACAAAGAAAGAAATGAGCAAAGAAAAATCAGAAACAGGACAATTCAATATATCAAAATGTGTCTGAGGGAATTAAAAATTACAAAAAAAAGCCCCTCCAGAATAGGGGAAATATTGAATGCTTGTTTATTTTTTAAAGGAATCAACATACCTTCAATGTTATTTAAATTATATTAGGAAAATATTTGTAAAGGAAATGGAGTCACCTCATGCTGTTCTTTTCAAATTTCTAACCACTTATTCCTTAATTTTTGCTAGCAACCAACAACCCCTCCATGTCTGTAACTTTGCTATTTTGAAACTATGATGGAAGTCAAACAAGCAGCTTTTGAAATGGAGTTCTTGTTTATTTAACATCACCTTCTGGAGATTAATTCTTGTAGTTCGATATATAAACAGTTAACTTTTTAATTCATGCTGTTAAATTTATGTCACAATTCTTTAACATTTTATCAAAGATAATGCTTTCATTTGCAGAGGAGAAAAGTAATATATTTTCTCAACTATCCAAGGCACATCCCTAAGACATCAACAACGTAAGGCCAGTTAAGTAAAGTATTGACATTTTCAATGCGAAACTCTCTGAAATAGAAGCCTTTACAAAAGAAGACTTAAAGAAACATGGAATCCAATGAGAGTTTTTATGTTAGATTGGATAATAGCAGTCAGTTGTGCAGAAGTTTGGTTTGACACGGCCACAAAATAAAGGCAATTAACTGAAAGAACTGGGCAAAGTTGGCCATATGACTAGATTCACCTGTGTATCTCTCTTCACGTGTAAGGAAATTCCTTCCATTTTAGCATGGAGATTATGAAGCCTCTATACCTACCTCAGGAGAGAAGGACAAGACACAAGTGATAAGGTCCTTGTTTCTGCTGTTTGCTTAAAATGCGAGGTGTCTGTGCCAGGTTTTCACTTTTATTGATGTTGTTTCTGAGGTAGGGTCTCACTATTTAACCCAGGAGATTCTGAAACACACTATGTGGATTAGGTTGGCATCAAGCACACAGAGATCTGCCTGCTTCTGCCTCCCGAGTGCCAGGTTTGAAGGCAGACACCATATATCATGCTTTCAACCTCACAAAATCTGAGAGGTCACCTCTGAGAAACTGTGAAACTGAATTCTAAAATTTTATGTTGAGTCTCATAGATATGTGTTGCTCTCGGCTTTGGTTAGAGAAATGTAGTATCTTCAGATAGTAGTTAATAGACACTCGGGTCAAATTTCTCAGTATAAGTAATTGAGTTCTCAGCTGTATATCTATCTATATTAAACTCCAAACACCCAAGGCACAAAAAAATTCTCAGAAAAAAAGCATAGAGAGTTAGAACCAATGGATGAACAGAGGAGCAATGAGATACTGAGTTTTAGACATGGCATGTTGTTATACCCACCCACTCATATTAACTGTCGTTATCTGTACAAGCATGTACAGGATCAGAAACTCACACTTCCAGGATGGATGGAAACAGCCCCCGAGGGCCCACCCCTATCAGAATAGCTGTTGGCAGGCAGTTCATGGCAGCAGAGCAGAGCACTCTTCTTGAAGACAAGGATCCTGGTAGGTTAATTATGCCTCAGTAGACAGCCACACACCCTCATAAAATGGATTAAAGAGGTTATTAATAACAAAAACAGAGAAAGAGTATATGAATTTGGGATACAGATTGGGGCTGCTGGTGAAAAGTCAAGCTGGAGGGAGGCAGTGATGGACAGATAGGATGGATATAGTTTGTGTTAATGTAACTTCTAAAGAGTAAAAAGTACCATTGGAAAGAAAAGGAAAGCACATTTGAAGGATAGTCATGATACTACTATAATATGAAGGGATATTGTGACAATGTGACCTTGCTAGTCTTCAGGGGAACAGGGCTTTGACACTGAATACGAGCCCATGAAGTCCTCTGCAGCTTCTTGCTTAGTTGTACATTTTGAAATTTGTTTAGTTTATTTTTGAATTCTGATATTAATTCAGTAAGCTACAGATTTCATCTTATATTTTTTCTATTTTATCTTTTATTTTATTACATTAAATGTTTTAGAAGTTAGTTTATGAAGAAGAAATAATAAAAATAGCAATCGATCATATGCAGCAATGAATACAGAGCAGAGCTTCTCCTTCTGTGAGAATCACAGAATATTCATGCACTTCTTGCTGCTGCTGTTTTCTTTTTTGACAATTTATGCAATAACTGGGTGGACACTATTAGCCGATTATTTTGTACAGTTCACTTTTGCCTTACTCATGGATGTGTCTCATTATAAGCATGCAGATTTCTCTAGTGTTGAGTTGTGATCTCTCTCATCATTCAATAAAATCTTAGATCTGTGTAATAAACTACATATTTCACCTTTCTGTGAGATCAACTTGACCTTCACTGGATTAGTTTCTTTATACAAAATGATAAATTAAACACTATAATTTGCACAGAAACCATTTTAAAAAAGGCAACAATTATTAACTCCGCATCAAGCACTAATTATTACATATTAAGTTAGGATGGAGGTATGCTGGGGTTCCTTAGGGAAACAGGAGTGAAGAGGTGAACAGTAGCTATGACCAAAATTCATTACATGCATGCATTAAAGTAAAAAGATATTAATTTAAATTTAAAGAAAACATAAATACAGTATTAGTTGCTAAAAATGTTCTTGTTCTTACAGAAGTGTATTGATAGTGGAAGTTCTTTCATATACTATCCTTGTTTCAGCTGGAATTACACAATGAATGGCCAATTAGACTATGGTAAATTGAAAATAAGCTACTAATACTGGTGATGAAAAAATCAGCAAAAAGTCAATGAGACAATCAAAGATATATTATTACTATGCAGTCAATGCATGTCTAGTTTCATTAGTAAATACTAGAAACAAGTTCACAATATTTCAATAATATCTTTTTGTTTCCCTTCAGCCAGGAAAACAATAATAATAACAATTTAGAAAAAATCTAAGAGAATAAATGATAAATTAAATATTAATTAATTAAGCCCTTTGCTCTAAATGTATGAACAAGAACATTTGGAGAATGTTGTACACATAAAGTGAAGTACTTGGAAATTAAAAGACAGAAACAATGAAGCACCGTGTCCTTACTCTTGAGCGGCGTCCAAAGAAATAACAATAATAAAAAAAGATAAACTACTAAATTCTCAGGTATACTTCAGAAGATTAGTTATTGCATTCATGATAGAAGTAAAAATCAATATGTGCCCATTTAAGCTTTCTTCTTTGATGACTGTGTGTTTGTTCAGTTTTGCAATTTATTTGTAATTATTATTTTCATTGTCTACATTTAATAGTCTTAGTAGAAAATCTCACCATTTTGCCATTAGACTAACTTACCTAGTTTTCCATTTTTCTAACAATAAAGAATCCATTCTAGTTCAACTTTTCCTTCAATTTGGTGTCACAATCTCAGTTTTCCTGTAGATGGCAGAGTAGTATTCTAAATATAAAATTTCCTTTTGTGATAAATGTTTTCACCATGTTAGCTGTATTCAAATTAGTTGACTAAACTTTCCCCTTTACTACGGCTAAAACAGAGTGCATTCATGTAGCATATTTTAAAATTAGTGAGTACAATAAGCAAGTGACTATATTAATATACGTATTTAAAATATTAATAAAGGCGTCGCATCCGGACAGTACATGGAGATCCACACCTGAAGTGCTGCAGCTGCAATGGTCTAATAAAAAGTTCAAGACTCTTTGGTAACATGTCACACCTCCTAATATATACTGCTTACCATTCTATTGGCTAGCCTTTCTGTCTTGCAGCAGAGTGGTGACAATAGATATCTAGAAATCTCCCTGGGATAAGTCAGTGCAACTTTCTGGAGAACAATTCCCCTTTCTGTTGTCAGCATTCATGCTACTGAAAAGATGGAGTAAGCCTCTGCAGCGTCCATGTGAACTCTTCCAAATGCCCAGCATTCATTCTTCTCTGCCTTCTAGCAATTAGAGAAAGAGTCCTTCATCATCTCTTCAGAATGACATTCTGAATTTGCTGACTTAGAAACTGAGACCCTTTTGTTCTTTTTATTTGTGCTAGGATTATCTTAGGATACTTTTTTAATCGGAGACGTTCCCAGCCACCCAGACCCAATAATCACACAGAAGCTGTATTAATTACAACACTGCTTGGTCATTGACGCAGGTGACTCTTGCTAGCTCTTACATCTTGAATTAACCCATTTCTTTTAATCTGTGTGTCCCCAACAAGGCTGTGGCTTTCCAGGTAAACTTCTGGCTGGCATCTTTCTCCTTCTGCAGCTACATGGTGTCTCTTTGACTCTTCTTATATATCTGTTCAGATTTCCTGCCTGGTTTACTCTACTAAGCCATTGGCCCATATAGCTCTGTTCATCAAACAATAAAAGCAACACATGTACAGAAGGACATCCTACATCATACTTGTGTGGTTTCAAAGCAAGGACTACTCCCATTTCCTTGTTTTGTCTGTTTTTATTATTCTATCATATGTGAATTTAATTTTTGTTTGTTTGTTTGTTTTTTTGATACAGGGTTTAACTGTAGCTTTCAAGCCTGTCCTGGAGGTGAATTTAATTTTATAGAAGATAACTTATATGCTCTTTCTTTCACTACGTACATCTAAAATACATACAGAGAAAGTTTATATGTAGCATAAGGAATTCAACATTGAGATGGAACCAGTACACTTAATACCACTAAGTATTCTGTCAGAGCTTCCCCAGGATGATAAATATCTGAAGTCTATAAAGAACAGAGCAACAGCAGAACTTGCTAACAAGGGAGCTGTTTCCTTTCTCTTTGTTAAGTCAAATATATCACTGCAATTGTTCAGTTCTGTGGAATGTAAACAAACAGGGAACTTATTGATTCAGAGGGAATCACGAGAGTTTATTTATTACATTAATCAAGTTTACTCGGTGAAAGCAGGCATCCCGGAGACTATTGCCCCAAATTAAGTAGTTTGGGCGTCAGATATTGGACTCCCACATGCCCTCAAACAGAGGGGAGATATTTTCCAGCTCTTCTAAATTGATTTAATGAAACTGCAGTTTGATATGAACACTAATGCTAAGTACTCATGCTCCAGCTTAGAAATATGAAGGCAGCCTTCTGAGAGCACTTCAATCTTCATTCGTAATGTTCTTATTGCTCATAGATAACAGAACCGTCCTTGTTAAATGTGGAATTAAAACTTTTTCTTTGCTAGAATGCTACACAATATGTGCATTATCAAGTCAAATTATAAAAATAGAATATTCAATTTAATATGGACAGGACTGATTTTGTTTGAACTACTCAGTATTTATGGTGTTTGATTCTAATTATACTAAGACATTTTCTCATATGGATTTTACACACCTAAATGTATGATATTTGTATTTGTTTTGCTTCAATTATTCACTTCATATAAATTATTTAAATGAACTATATAAAACAATAGTCACCCTGTATATTAGGTTATGCTTTTCAGCATTTACACACATGTTGAAACTATGTAATATGAACTTTTACTTATATCATCATTTTAAGTATATTTCCCTGAAATGAATATCTAATTGGCTTATTGAATATAAAAATGCAAAGTAGAGAAATTAAAACACCTGCTTTAGACATACAAGGAAACAAAGGACTGGAATATACCTATCACTTCTCTCTGCAGTCTTCATTTATTTTCTCTTGTTCACTATACCGCATAATCTAATATGGTAGTGTTTAGACCATTTCCTTCAACTGTTGGTGTTTTACTCAGAATACATACTCCCGACTTCCTCGACCTCCAAATTAAGCAGTGCCATTGTGTTTTTATTACTGTTTGCTCTGCTTTGTAGAACTGTCTCTTTTTAAATATTTGTCCCATTAATTGGCCACAGACAGTGAAACAGAAAAGGATGTCTTCTAGTGATTTGAGGTGGAACCTAAATGTCCCTTTGGATACTGATCTTCATGTCTGTAGAGGAAATGTCAGGAAAATTGAAAGTGTCGTGGTTGGTGAGTAGCCTGACCTTTCCATTAGCTTTTCTAACTGGTTCAATTGTCCCTAATCTGTATTCTAACTCTTCTCATGATGACATTTATGGGTGCCCCTGAAATCTCCACATTGCACTTAACTTTATTGCAATAGATAGGCAGGTAAACTCAAGTGCATTACACACATTTTTCTTTATTGTGAAGTTTTTTAAGATACACTTAGAACAAAAGCAGGATCCTCACTGACTTGGGACTTTTATGAAGCCAACATTACTGTTGCTGCTCATTAAGCTTTCAATCACTGAGTTATCACAAGTAATTTTGCTTTTAATGCATTTAAATGGTGGACATTTCCTGAGCTTTTGAAATTGCTAAAGCTTTGTATTAATCGTTAAACATATTTTTCAAAATCGACTTTCCAAATTTGTGAAATAAAGGAACTGCATTATTTGATTTACAAGAATTCTTCCAGATTTAAGGTTCTTTACACTTCATTACTCCTATTTTCATGATTGCATAACTAAACACAAGATATTCAGTAATATTTATTTTGAGTCTTTGCTACCCAGTTTTCTTGAGAATTTAAGTCTGTTTAACTCACAAGTGCACACTGGTAATTAAACTTAAGCATGACGACTTAACAAGAGTATAGTTTTGATATTCTTATTCTATTTGTAATACTTTATTTATAGGCAACACCATTCTTTATTTTCATACTTTCACTTTTATATGAAAAGAAGCATTACCCCTGTAAGAAAGAACAATAGAATAACTATACAAACCTTTGAAAGTTTTATCTGCCTATAAGTGTTTAAGATAAATAAAATAGTTTCAACATTAAAAGGGTTTTATTTCACTTTGAAGCTCTCATTGGCTATCCAACTATGAAAAGCAGGAAGTCGGGATCAGCTGCTTTTACTTTAGGAATATTGCTAGCTTCTTACTTTAGATTCCGTGATTGTATGACCGTATCCAATACTGAATCTCTGTATATGCACAAAACACTCCCTGTTGCTTGATTGTCCTTTACATAGACTCCAGTCTCTTCTAGTGTTCTGGGATGTACATAGGTGCTGGCGGTATGTTGCTAATAATTGAATAAAAAAAAGAGTGCTATTTTTCACTTATAAGGACTATAAACAGTACTAAAATAAGGGAGTAGGAATTTTATTTTTTTAATTATAGTTGCTTATGAAAGAGTGAAAGAAAACAGATAAAAAGGAAGAAAAATGTTATCAAAATCTAGTATTTATAATTAAGGTGGCTTGTTTATTATAAGAGTGTGTGTGTGTGTGTGAGTGAATGTGTGTACTACATGTATTTAGATGGCCTAGAATGCCAAAAGAAGGTATCAGATCTCCAGGATCTGGAGTTATAGGCAGTTTTGTGCCACCACACATGGTTACTGGGAACCAAACTAGGGTCCTTAAGAAATGCAGCAAGCACTCTTAACTTCTGAACATTCTCTCCAACATCCATGAATGTGGTCCTACAAAGGGGTAAGTTGATATTTTTTATTTAGACTTTTGTTAAATAGAAAATTGTTAGTAAATCTATGTTCTTCAAAACATTTCTGAGAAATGATTAACTAAAATAATAATATTCTATAGAATGTGTGCGTTATTATCTGACTCACATAGGCACACACCCTCCTTTCACACATGTAAGTACCTCTGCATATTTCCTGCATGTATGCATAGAGTAAACCAGATAAAGACAGAGTCAGAAGGGAGGAAAAGCAAGAATTCCTGCTGTGAAAACAAAAACCACAAAATCAGCTTAAAAGGGAAAGAATCCATCATGATAGAGGCATGGCAGCATATAGGTGGGACAGGAAGCTGAGCGATCCTGTTTCCAACCTCATGCAGAAAGCAAAGAGTGAACAAGAAGAGGGGCAAGACAATAAGCTCCAAATGCAAGAAACTGTTGCTGTGTGTGCGCTCCAGCAAGGCTCCACATTGAAAGGTTTCTGTAACCTCCTCAAACAGCAGCACTGAGCTATGCGGGACATTTCCTAACCAAACTACCACACACCCTTAATGCTTTCCCTCCCTCCCTCCCTCCCTCCCTCCCTCCCTCCCTCCCTCACCCTCTCTTCATTCCCTCCCCCCTACTCTCTCTGTGTGTGCATGCATGTGGATACAGATGGTTGTGCATATTTACAAGCACACTCATGAAGAGGTCAAAGGTCAACATTGACTTTCACTGTCACTTTTCACCTTGTTTTTTGGAGACACGGGTTATTCTAGTCCTATTTCTTGATGCTGTCATAAAACACCTGGACAAAGGCAGCTTATGAGGAAGAGGGTATTTTACCTTACCATTTCAGGGATATTACAGTGACAGAATTTGATGCAGTTAGCCACTCCTCAGTCAAGAATAGAGAGCTGGATGCATGCACGGTTGCTTTCTTCTACTTTCTGTACTCTTTTTTTTTTATTGTTGTTTTCTGTTTTCTGAGACAGGGTTTTTCAGTAGTTCTGGAACCTGTTCTGATACTAGCTCTTGTAGAACAGGTTGGCCTTGAACTCACTGAGATCCACCTGCCTCTGCCTCTGTCTCCGGAGTGCTGGGATTAAAGGTGTGTGCACCACAACTACCCAGCTCTAGTTTCCATACTCTAAAGAAGTTCAGGACTCTTTGCTTAGGGAACGGTGCTACCAACAGGAGGCAGATCTTCTCATGACACTTAATGCAGTACAGCTAATCTCCCATAGACACACTCACGGGAAAACGTGATGGGACAACCTTCATTGAGACTCCTCAAATGATATAGATTGTGTCTAGTTGACTATAAAACTGATGACCACAATCTCAGTGAACTTGTAGTTCATCAGCTTGATCTTAAAGACTGAGTAGTGAGACTTAAGGCTCTGAAAATCTGACCCACACATTCACTGAACTACAAACACACACACACACACACACACACACACACACACGGAAAATAAAATATCAAGTTCAACTTTATGGACATGCATTTTAAGAATACAAAATATCTTAGCAAAAAATTATTTTGTTTTCTTGATAGTTTCATAGTTTTATATCCTGGCCTTTAAAAATGGCAGAGGGTTGCTCCATATGCCAAATGCATGCACGCAATAATCGTGATATATAAAATGACTTTTAAAATTGGACAATGTAAATAATGGTTTGTAAATTGTCCTTGCTCAAACACTGTTAGCAAATTGGAAGGAGAGGCCAATCAACAAATAAACCTTAAAAAAATCTTTATAACACTGTAGACCCACTGTGGTAAGTGCTCAGGAGGAATTTGTGCTATTTTCTTGATTTGATGACACTGTGTAATAAATACAGAGCATATTACATATAGAACATTACTATAAACTTTGGAATTCTCTGAGCTGAAAACACACTGCATCATCTATTCTGCTGATAGGTACTGCAGGATATTTCTGGCAGAAAATAGGAAGCTCTGTTTCTTATGGGAAGTCTTTTATTGAAAACGCAGGATTCATGGAATTCAATTCCATTAGTCAATTTTTATGGCATACAGTCCCTGCTTAGCCTTGTTATAAGGCATATGGAAGAGAAAACACTCTGAAGTATATGCACTGGTGCTAAGTTTGTAATAGAGATATTTATTGTATGAAAATCAGATAAGGGTTATTGAAACCTGATGTTTGGGGGAGAGCCTTGAGGCTAGGGGACAGTATTAATCTTGTTTACACTACTGTAGTCGGTGTCGAGGATAATGCTTAATACACAACAGTGTTGTCCAAAGCAGATGTTCTTAGAACATAGCATGGGAGAGCTAGGGAGTTGTCTCCGTGGTTTCAGCACTGACTGCTCCCAGAGGATCTGTGTCAATTCCCAGAATGCACATGGAGACTCTCTGTTGTCTGTACCTCTGGGTTCAGGGGATCTGGTGTGCTTTGTTATCTAGGGTGTCACTCACATAAGTGGTGCACAGGCACACATGCAGTCAAAACACCAGTGCACATAACTGAAAAAGAGAGAGCAGAAGAGAAGTAGTATCAGAATGTATTTATTTTTCATTCTGTCCTCAATTCTAGAAAAATATCACACTGTTTCTCTGTGTTTTTCACAAACTTCCAAACAGTATGTACCATATTCATGGCACTGAAGCAACATTTCTTAATTTTCCTTAAATGGCTATTGACTCATCTGCTTTTAAGTACTTCAGAGTCAGGAATATTATCTGAGCCTTAAATTAGCAACCAATTTAAGCTGTTAATATTTCACCAGAATATAATATAAGTTAAGATTTAATAATATATGGAATATTCCTTACAATAAAATAATGAACCCTAAACTGTTCAGTTATAAAACTGTCCAGATAAAGTCTAAAACAGAGATTGTGATGCCAATGTTTTAACATATTTATTCAGTGTTTCAGTGTCTATTATAGATCTTAGAATTCCAAAACATTAAACTAAACCTGAGACCTTCTAAAGCTCTGGAAAATAACTCAAAGGGGGAAAGATGAATGAGCTCAACAAAGGCCATCTTAGAAAGAAAACAATGGAGAACACAGACCATGAGACTCATTAATACAGATCAAAGTCGAAGCTTAGTTCTGTGAATTTCCATTTGTTGCAGTTATGGCTACCACCATTAAAGCACAGATACATAATTAAGTAGCTATACAGATTAATCAATACTTTGTTTTCAAAAGCATTATTTAGATGATTGTAGAATCAAATTTCAAATCTTTATTTAGGCACTGGATAAGATGGCTAAGCAAAACACATGTGTTCTGTGCAGGCCTGAAGATGTAAGTGTGACTATGGATCCCACGGGGAGGCAGAAGAGAATGACTCTTCCAGTCTTCCACTCAAAAGACAAATTTGCCGCTTGGTCTCTGTCTCTCTGTCTTTCTCTGTCTCTCACTCTCTGTGAGTAGGCTCATCATGCCTCTGCCTGGAGTTAACATTTTCAAATTCCCACATATTATATTAAACTCAGGAGATTTTTTAGGAACAACAGAAATATGATTTGGAGAGTTGAAAGAGTAACTTAAAAATCACTAATTTGTCATTTTTTATTGAAAGTTGACTTTATAATTTTGAGTAAATTTATTTCTGAGTATCCTTGTGCCCTTGAATTGAGAGGAAAGGAAATTAGAAATATGTATAGCAGAATCTCTTTGGCTATCACTCTGGGGGACTTACCATGCTGCAATTGGCTAATTTCTGGTGAAATTTCATTTTTTCTCTGCTTCAGATGACAGCTGTAAATGAAAGAATTAATTTTTTAAAAGAGGAGGCATAGAAGCTGACGTTTGATTTAGAATCACAGAGAAATAAGAAAACTCACTTGGTAATAATATATTTATCGCCATTGCAGGCTGGCATATTGACACATAGTGAAACCCAAATATAATTGGATGTTAAATTTTATTGACATTCCAGGAGTATCATTTTGAAACTGTAATGCTTGTAATTGTTAGATCATTATAATTTGTAATTACAATTTTAAGAGAATTAATAAAGACAAAGGTGACATTATCAAAACCCAATAACCCTACTTTTTAGTGTCAATCATGCATTGCCTTGGATATTATACGTGCAAAGACTTGAGCCAGAATTATGTTCCTATTTACTTAAATATGCTGAATAAGTGTGTTTTGTGGGCTCCAAAGGAGTTCCACCAGTAGACAGTGACAGAGTTTGTTTTTCAAGAAGATCAGTATTTTTGTGTAAATTAAGTTTGTTTCAGCAAAGTTCTTTGAGTGTCTCGTGTGTGTGTGAATGTAACACGTGTAAGATGATATACACTGTTTTGTTTTTTATATCAAAGGTAGATTTTATAATTCTTTCATTTAGTGACATGATGATTATAGCTACATTTGTCAAGCTCTCACTCTATCCCGGGTACCACTCAAAAATTCATGTTAGTTTCATTATCTTACTGGAACTCTATGAAGTCCCTGAAGTGTAATATTTTGTTTTTCTATTTACAGCCAAAAAATGCAGGAGGAGATGAAGTGATTTGCCACAGGCCTTTTAGTTGATAAATACATAACAAACTCCATAATCGAAACTCACAAATTAACCCCTTCTCTGGGGATATTTCATGACCCTGTCCACAAATTTTCTTGCCTCTTCTTGCTGCAATCCAGAGTGAAAAATAGACTCTGAGAATATAATTAACAATTCTGTTTTCATTGCATTTGCTAAGTTAAAGTGGTGGGCTGACCTTCACATTATAATCACATTTTATGCAAATAAAAATTAAAATACAGATCAACGCAAAATTGTGTATAGCCAGCCTCTTTTGACATATAGGATGTTTGGTATGTACTTGCTGAATAAATTAATAATGTATGTTTTGTTAATCCTGTATTTATCTACTCATTTGTTAGTTACAATGTTTGTTTTATATTAACTCTCAGTATAGGAAAATATTATATAATATTTACTTAAGATGTAAAGGTTAATGTGTGTACACAGCTTCAAGGAAATCAAAATTAAATGTAAGTAGAAAATTATGATTTAAAATTAGAACCATTAGACTCATACCTTCTGATGTATCTCAGAGAAGTCTGCCTTGTGTGGAAACAGTGGGAAGTTTTGAGTCTAATCTTTAGATGCCACAAAGTTTTCCAGACAAGTGAATAAAAGCAGTCCTTGGACTTCTCACAGGGCAGGGAACCCTGACTGCTCTTTGGGCTGATGAGGGAGGGGAACTTGATTGGGGGAGGGGAAGGGAAAGGGGAGGCAGTGGTGGGGAAGAGACAGAAATCTTTAATAAATAAATAAATAAATAAATAAAAAAAAAGCAGTATTGGAGAGAAGGCTAACTCCCAACCAATAGCAAATTTTGTTAAGACAAAGTCTATACAAAAGTGACTGAATTCTCCAACCAAACAGGAACAGTTGGCTATTAACATCTTAAATACTGTATCAGCAGCTATGGTAAGTTAAGGCAATTTCCATAGAAATGTAACACTTTGGATTGATTTTTACACAATCTAGAAATTCTGCAATATGTCATCTCCTACTTCTTGAACTTCTGATTTTGAAGGCGACGCATGGTTTCTCAAGCAGCCAGACACATAACAAATTATTGGACTCATTAAAATAAATTTGAGTAACCTGATATACCTAGAGGAAAAGCAATGCTTCAATCCAGGTGGTAATTCTTTGATATTCCAAAGGATAGCATTAGGAAGACATATTTTTATGTATATGAAAATAAACATTTTGACTTGGTCCCTGACAGGTAAATAGTAATAAATGATGAATCACCAGCTGTCTTTTTTTCTCAATAAAGAGTTTGTTTTCCCTGCTTCTTTTGAGACATCTGTACCCAGTGTGCGTTAATGATGTAACATAAATAAGATCTACCAGGAGAGAAATGAGCGGAGCTCACTAGAGAGCATGCTAGCCTCATTTTCTCTTCTACCTAGTTAGCTTTTCCCCCTCCACCATTCATCTTCTATGATTCTGAAGAGAATAATAAAATGCTGTTCTCTAATTAGGGAAGGATTTTAAAATTTGTTTTGAATTTTGTGAACTGCTGACATTTCCCGTTTACATTTATAAGGTGACTGTGGCAATTGTTCAGGCTTTGAATAAACTCACTGGTGCACAAACATACCAGAACAAAGCTAAGTAAGTTTAAAAAGTCATAGCTCTGGTTTCCTGGTAATGGCTCAATTATATTTTCAATGAAAAAGGTATTTTTTTCTATAAGTCTCTCTCTCGGCTTATTCTTTGTTATATATTTGTACCAGTTAGGAAGAAATGCCATATGTTCTTATTAATATAGAAGAAAGTTGGAATTGAGGGTTGTATTTGATTTTTACTGAGCACCTAATATTGGACCAAGATTGGCCATAGAAAAACAGGCACATAATATTGAAGATTTTAATTGCACCCAAGGGACAACATAGATAGCAAATGCTAAATATAAATAAGATAAACATCAGTTTTATAAATGTAGTCCTGAAACCTGCCATTATGGAGTATTACAGTGTGGCTTTTTCATGACTTAGGAAGCTAGAAAATGTTTGAAATGAAAAATAGCAGAAAACCAGTTGTATGTCTGATATCATGGAGAACTAAAAGCCTTTGGAATCTGTTAGTTCCTGGGATCAGAAACACTGGTTATAGAAAGAGATGTGCCCAAAAGGCACAGAAAAGAATTTCCCTGCTACTGGACAGCTAAAGAATGCACTTTTGTTTGGGACTGAATGAGGACCTGTGAACACAAATTCTGCTCCGAGATTTCTAGGCTTCTCTAAGGGTGATAGACTGAACCAAATGCATCCATTGTCTTTATGGTTAAAGTGGATGTAGAAGTGTGCGTTAATTTGGCAGCAAAGGAGAAGATGGGAACCTTTGTCTCGAGGAATGTTGGGCCTTTCTGTGATGTTTATACAACTGAACTTTAAAGATTTGAGCTGTCTGTCACTTGTGGTATGGGAGGAATCAGGGGTTCTGACCTTGCTGTCTTTTCTCATAGCAAGAGAAAATTATGTGACTCTAGGTACATTGGAAAAATAAAAAGTTAGAAAATGGGTCGGAGCCTGAAGTCAGCTGCAGAGCCTTTGAACTCTAACCTGACTTTCTGGGTGCCAAGTCTTTAGCCTAGAGAAATTAGGATGCAATAATGCAGCATAAGAATTCTTGTCACGAGATCATTTATGCTGCAAAGTAGTAATTTCTGTATAACTTAGTTTCTTAAAAGTCCAGAAGAAATAAAACCCCTAAGATCTTGAGATGTATCTCAGTTTACTGAATAACGCCTTACCTTCAGAAATCTTAGCCCTAATTTCAAGCATTCTTAGAATTAAATTTTTAAGGGAATTTTAGTTCTTATTTTTTTTCTTTTTTTAAAAATTTATTTATTTTTTTTTATTGAAAATTTCCACCTCCTTCCCTCCTCCCACATCTCTCCCCTCCTCCCTCCCCCTCCCTCTCCAGTCCAAGGAGCAGTCAGGGTTCCGTACCCTATAGGAAGTCCAAGGTCCTCCCTTTTCCCCCTTAGGTCCAGTAAGGTGAGCATCCAAACAGCCTAGGCTCCCACAAAGCCTGTCCATGCAGTAGAAATCAAAACCCAATGCCACTGTCCTTGGCTTCTCCATCAGCCTCCACCGTCAGTCACATTCAGAGGGGTGCGGTTTGATCACATGCTCCATCAGTTCCAGTCCAACCGGCCTTGGTGATCTCCCATTAGTTCAGTCCCTCAGTCTCAGTGGGTGGACGCACCCCTCATGGAAATAGTTCTTAAAATTTTAAGAAGGTGAATGGGAAGTTGCATTATAGCAGTGGTTCTCAACTTTCCTAATGCTGTGTCTCATTAATACCGTTCGTCATGAAACCCCCAATCACAAAGTTATTTTCACTGCTCCTTCAAAACTGTAATTTTGTAAACATCTGATATGCAGCCCAAAAGGATTCATGACCCACAGGTTGAGAACTGTCGCACTAGAGTACCTATTTTATCAAAGATTGGAGCTGTCTGTTAGGTGTCTGTCAGATTCTGAGCTTTTATATTCATATGTGTACAGTCATTACCTTTCATATTTAATGGACTGCTCTTCTGTTCTCTACAGGAATGTCCATCACATACACATGCACCCAGCCATTCTTATCTTAGGTAAAATATTCATATTGTGCTTAAGTGAAAACAGTGAGTGAGAAAGCACTGCATCTCTCTAGTAATGGATACTCTACCAAGGAAATGGAAAAAATTAGCACATAGTGCAAATCAAAATGCCCTGAATTTTGGGACAATTAAAAGAAAAAAATGAATTAGAATAGGCAATTGAAAAATTTTCTTAAGAAGAGTTAAGTTGAGACGTGAAGAATAAATATATGTGTGAAAAGTATGAGGAGTTTGGAATCAAATATTGAGCAGACATACTATTTCAGTCAAATCAAATGACACAAAAATGGGTGAATTCTTCCATAACCACCAGGTGGATTGAACTAGTTAGCAGCAGAAATAAAAATTAAGACATGGATCTCATAGGAAAAAATCATCGTTCTATTATTTAGTATTTAATAATTTAATATTCAGCATTTAATAAGTATGCACTTAAAATTTGTAAATATAATGTGCAGGAGGAATTAGTAGGGGAAGAAAATCTGTAAATTATATTTGAAGAGATAGAATTTGAATTTCTCTCAATTTGGTCATTATGCAATGTCCACTCGTGAAGTTACAGAACTGTATCATACACGCATTTACAACTATTAAATGCCATAGCATAGGAAGAAAGAAGAAGCGAGGAAGGAAGGAAAGAGAATCAGAATGTCAGAGGTGAATCATTGAAACTAATGTATGGAAGGGCAAACACTGAAAACTTTAATGTCATACTTTCTGAAGCATTAAAGTGGGGAAATTAATATTCGTTTTTAGTGATTTTTATTTTTGATGGTTAATTTTGAATATTATACTTGCAGTATTTTTTACTAGTAATGAATTTTGTCTATATACCAAGTTTATAGTTTACTAAGGAAAGGATGTCTTGTCTGCTGTTCAAAAGGCTGCATAGTTTTATGTTATTGTCTAGTTCATAAGTTTGAGGTGTTCTTTATATTCTATTTGTCCAACTTTAAAAGAATGTGATCCCTTTTATTGCATTCTTCTGCCAATATTCTACACCGAAGTAAGAATCATTCAGAACTGACCAAGATGCTTTGACCAATAAATTGGAGATCCTGTCCTTACTGCTTGAATTTATTCTTATTGGAAAATGATGTACACGCTCTAGATGTGAATAGGATTCTAGCTGAAGCCAGAAATCTGATTCTCTACAAATTCCAAACTAATAACCTCATCTATCAGATGTCAGAAACTATATGAAAGGGAACCTGAAGCCAAATCTTAGTTCTGAAATGAATTTCCCAGTTCACTACCTCCGATCTGCCATGACCCTGTATTTTCTTTGCCTTGTTTTTGTTGCTGTTAGTTTGACTTTCTCTTCTGTCTTTAACTTTGATTGTCGCCTGCATTTTTACAGCACAGAGGACAATTTACTGGATAACCATTCTTCCTTTTCTATCTTTCTACTTGACTGTAACAAACTGCTTTGGATCATTGGTGCCCAAAGATAACTTATTCCAGCTGTGTACTTTATACCAAACAGGAAGCTTACCCAATATGGCATTTGTCTTGGCTCCCCTATTAAGGCTGTGATGATGTTCATTTTGATTTTGCGATGCTTTTCATTTTGTCAAGATAGTATGTTTTTGTGAACTCAGTCTTTACAATAGTTCTTGTGCCTTAAATTTAAATACTTTTATTCAAATCAAATAGTGTAGAATACTTTTGATACAACTATTTGAATCTGATGTAATCAAAAGTATTTCAATTACATTGTTCTAAGCAGTAAATGTGCTCTGTTTGCTGCTTATTTCTTCAACATAATGTGAGTTTGTTACTTTTCACATGGGAAATAATGAAGCCTCATGTTTTTGAGTAACACAATATTTAGAAATAGATGTCACAGGAAATTTAAAGTTCATGCTCTCTTGGATTTACTGGCATGTTTATCATTTGTTACTCATTGAATGATTGCAATATTTTTAATATTTCAGAAGGACTCGGAAAATCTTAATTATGGTTAATAATAACCACACTCTGCATTTGAATTGCTTTATGACCCATAAAATATTTTGTTTATATTTATATGAATACATTAGTGCTGCTATCAACCTTTGTGAGAGTAGGCTCTCCCCTTCCCCCCAAGGAAGATGTTTAATGGATTTTTTAAAATCCAATTAGCTAATATGTTTCCTTTTTTTGGAGAGTAAGGAGAAGTTACATTCAGGATTTTGCTGAGATATGCATATTGAATTTTGTCATTTTTTATTGCTGTTTTATCATTTAAATCCAAGTACTGTTTGCCCATTTTCTTTTCTCTTTTTCATTCTAAAGATTGCTGTCATGCTAAATAAAGCCCACTTTATTCTTTCCTAACTCTCCACTGTACTTTCACCTCTACCTTTCATGTTATCTGGTTTCTCATGGTCGTGACAGGATTTCTTTGTAGTCACCGTGTAGAAGTACTGCAAGTGTTTACTGCTATGCTTGCTTACTGGCTAGAAAACACTTTCTATATGTGCTTGTGTAGACAGGTTTTTACACTCCAACTGATGGTAAAGGATAACTTTGTTGGGTAGGGTACGGCAGTATTGTTTTTAGCAGTTATCTACCACCTGGAACTGAAAATATATCATGCCACCATGTCAAGCTTTAGCATCTTTTTTCCGCTGACAGTTCTGATGACACTCTGATGATCTTCCACTGCAAGCTGCTGCAGGTGCTTTCCTACTGCAGTTTTTGGCAGAATTCTTTGCTCTGCTGTGACCTTGCGTTATCCTGGGGTTTGGCCTATGGATAGCTCCAAATATCTTAAGTACTTGTGTGCTCAACTCTTTCTTTAGATGTGATAACTTGCCTGCTGTGGTTTCATTAAGTAGACTTTCTATACTGTTAGTCTGTGTCTCAGACCCTCTTTAGAACTTAGCTTTGGTCTCTTGTTTCTGTCCAAGGATACTTGAGAAATTGTAGTTATAACTTTTATTACCTTTATGACCTCCAAAATTTAATAATTCATTGGTCTGTCTTGAAAAGCAAACAAGCAAACATAAGCATTAGTCTTATACTTAATGCTAGATAATATTTCTGTCTTTTGCTTGAAATATTGGCTGTGCTCTTCACTATATTTTATTTATTGATTTTTTAATTTTCATTATTTCTAGTCTCCTTTTCGAGGATTCACAGTTTCTTAGGAAATTTCTCACCATTGTCATTGAATTCCTCTTGTTAAGTTGGAAATTGATTTCCACATTTTACTCAGTTGTTTTTGTTCGAGTCACCTTTGTTGATATCATACACAAAGCTGGATATTGGATTTTCGCAGCATTTCCACTACTTCAGCTTGTTTGACGCATTGGAAGAGTCACATTGTCTTTTTCCACGTACTTGTGGCTTTGCATTGTGCTTTGCCTACTTGTTGCCATAGAGACCATTTTCAGATTTTTTTTTAACTGTATGAGTGACTTCTTAGGGGTGAGCTTTCTCTTGATACCAAGATCAATCCATTCAGGAAAGAAAACAGAAACAAAAATGTATTCAAAACAAGAAAGCATTTCAATGTAGTAACAGGCAATAGGGAACATCAAGGGAGTCTAAACAAGGACAGCAAAGAAAGGAGATAACTATGAACCAAAAGCTTAACTGAAGATGTTAATAACCATGTCATAAAACAGAGAAAATAGGGAAAAATAAATTAAAATAAATTAAAGAAGCAACAAACAGAAGAGGACAGAAGAGGATCGGAAAAGAACAGAAGAGGATGAAGGCATAAGAAAAGCGTGGCTATAGATAAGAAAAAAAAGCCAGAATGAAAACAATAAACATACGATAATGTTTCAATAATAATAAAAAAAAACTACTCTCCCGTGCTAATGGGAAAGATGGAGATGGTTCACTCTCCCCCACCGCCACAACCACCAACTTGTTATTTTCCAATGCTTTGTTTTGAGGGAAAAGAGGAACATAGTGTCCTTTTCCTTCCAAAGTCCAAACACAGTGACAGGTTGGATCGGAAAATGAGAAAAATGAAAGTTGATAGGACAATTTTCTTGCTCGTTATTCTTGCTAGCTGGGTTTTCTGCATAAAAAGGATAATGCTCAAGCCATAAGTCTACAAATTAAAACTTGTAAAAATTTAAAACAGTAATATCACATCATTTAATGAATGTAGCAGAAAACACAGTATTTAAGGAGACAGCCCACTGCAACTTTTTGCAATGTAGGAAAATGGCCCCATGCCATTTTTATAAAACTGAATTAACTGTATTGCTAGTGTGACTGGTGAAGTGGAAAAATATTCACCTAACTACTGACCTTTATGGCAGTTTCATAGCCTGGACACAAATGATCTAATTTTGCTAAATTCCTGTTCCCATGGTAGTCGTCACTGGGCAGCTAAGTCTGAAAGCAGCTGTAGCTTATATGTCAAGCCGTTTGGCATCTGCCTTCATTTCAGATATGTTAAAAGTAAGTGCACTACACCTAAATGTGATTGGATAGGGATATAGAATTTTATAGTAGACATTTGAAATGCTAAAGTGTGATTTTAATCTCAAAAGGAACTTCTTAATTCTTACTTTACTCCCAACATATATTTGAATGTTATTTAATTTTTCTGTCTTTTTCCGTATTTCTTATTAAAGATTTTACTTTTCATTTTACATGCCAAGTCCAGTTCCCCCTCCATTCCATTCTCTTGACCCCCTACCTCTCCTATTCCCTCTCCACATCCACTTCTCAGACCAGGTAAGCCTTCCTTGGGGAGTCATCAAGGTCTGTGATACCAAGTTGAGCAAGACCAAGTCCCTTCCTGCCATATCAAGACTGAGTATGAAATCTCACCATAGGGAATGGACTCCTAAAAAGCCAGTTCATGCATCTGGCATAGGTCCTGGTGTGGCTTCCAGGCCCTCCCCCTCAAAAATTCCTGCCTTTAGTAATATCCTCTAAACTTTATGTATGAAGTTGACTGAAAAACTTAATTCTGTTTGGCTAATATTCTGGAGGCATTTGTCTGTTTTTATCCCTTAGTATATATTTGCTACTTAATCTATCAATGAATATTAGAATCTTCTACACGTCTTTCCATTCTCTCTCTCTCTCTCTCTCTCTCTCTCTCTCTCTCTCTCTCTCTCTCTCTCTCTCTCTCTCTCCTACATGAGTTCAAGCTCAGGATCGTATGCTTGTTAGACACACACTCTACCATTCAGATGACTCCCCTTTGAATTTACTTTCATTCTGGACTTAAACAACTATAGATGTAAGTAAGATACCTTAACCAGTGTACCAGCAAAAGAGACTGGAAAATCCAGGGGATTACTATTTGTCCTGTTGTATTAGATAAAATGAAGAAAAATGGGAAAACAATGATTTTTCAAACTTATTAATTATTAATAAAAGTTTAGAATGATTTACTACTCAAAGAACCAAATATAGTGCCATGGCAATTTAGAATTTTAAACTTTTCTTATTTTCATTGTTTTTATTTGTTTCTGTGTTTTCATTTATGCATATAAATAGGCATAATGCATATACAGATTTAGTGGTTGTGTTATTTTTCTTAGAGAGATGTGAGAAAATATTTATCTCAGATAGAACACAGACAGACAAAACAAATATTCCATTCCAATCCAACTTTGTACACCAAGGATTTTATTGAAATTACTTAAAGATGTATGAGTCAGGTGTGAGGAGAACACTGAATGATTTAAAAGCAGCTATGTCCTCTGAGAAGCTCCTCCTCAGCATTTGTGACTATGTCATGAAGGCTACATCAGTGGAGTACACCTTTAATTAATCTTGTTCCTTATAAACCATGTGAAACTTTGGGGCCTGAATGAGTAGAAGAAAGAATCTCAGATGACAGATTAATGGTGCCAAAGCATCAATAAATATAAACAGTAATATTTCTATTACAATGAGCTTATTATCACTGTATTGTTTATCTTAATTTATGTTTATATAGTGGATCCAAACTCAAGGAGCACACCTAAGACGCCCTAATGACACAGATAGATAGATAGATAGATAGATAGATAGATAGATAGATAGATAGATAGACAGAGAAAGATATAGGTAGAAACTCCTAATCCCCCTCCAAGTTGAAGGTTTGTGAATAAATTAATGGAATTTTATGGCTTTAAGCAGTGAATCCTGGACTGTTATATTGATGACTGAAATACATTATAGTAATGGATATTATTTGGACTGCTATGTATCAGATGCTATTCTAGGATACTCAAATTTAGGACTCACATTGAGTCATCTGAGTCAGGTTCCAGTCAAAACTAAGTTTTACAAATGGGGAAACTGAAATGCAGACAGACTGTCAATTACTTAAGGTCAGATCTGAGTGGTGGTGCTCAGCACAATTGCATCACAGACAGTAGGTTCAATAGCTGAATTTCACAATCAAAACATTTTGAATGACACCAAGTAGATAATAGATTTTCCATAATTACACTAAAGCTAGTCTCAAGTCAGGAGTTAGGATTTCCAGCTCATACTTTGTCTTTGTCCTTAGATGTATCGATCAGGGTGATTGTGGAGCATGATTTAACATCCTAGTGACTTACTTTCTTCCACTGAAAAATCAAAATACCACAAAATAAGTACTCATATCCTTCTTAAATGATGTATTAAGTCACTCAAAATATGTGGGGCCTCAAGTCATACATTTAGAGGTAAACTTTATCAGACTGTTGGAGATTTATAAGAACATTGCACCCAAGATAGTGAACAAATTATACAAATTTTCTACCAGATCATGACTTTGTCTCTTATTACAGTCAAATAAAGCCCAAGAAATAACACATTTCAAAAATCACCCCATTGATACAATTGCTTCAATAATTTATAGAGGTGGCCTGTAAGGTGACAGAAAATTGATACTCAGACAAATATGTTTCCCCAAACCACTGTCAAATGAGATGCCCTCTGAATGTGTCCTGAATGGCATGGCAGCTGAAGTCGTCCCCAAAGAAATCAGTCAGCTTCAACAATTTGACAAAATGACTCTACAGAGCATACGACCTTTACAAATTTCTCGTTGTTTGAATACTAAAGTGAATAATATGATTTCCAAAGAGCATGCAGGGATAATGCTGTATATCTTCTATTCCCGCTGGATCAAACAGTATCTATTTTATCCATTATTGTGAAGTAAATTCTAATTTACTCAGTCTGGGTGGAAATGTTCCAATACAAACGAAAAGTGCTGCTCAGCAACTCTTTAGTTCATAAAATGTTACTCTGGCCGAAACTTTCAAGCTAGTTATAAACAAACTCATGGGAAAACTGTGTCAAGAAACACCTACAGGGAATTGAAAAGGGTGCCTGTCTTTATTTCTCTTTCTCTCTTTTCTTTCTCTGTATCTGTCTCTCCATTCCTCCCTCCCTTGCTCCCTCCCTTCCTTCCTCCTTTCTTTGAAACGAGTATAGTTTTGTATGTCTGTCTGGCTTGCACCTGTACACATACACAAGAATACTTGATATTTTAGCTTCTCTAATCTCTCTACATGCCCTCTCTATGATAGTCTCCAAGAGAGAGTTGCAGGAGTTGTGATGTAAATGTGTCCTTGGGCCGGCGGTGGTGGCGCACGCCTTTAATCCCTGCACTCGGGAGGCAGAGGCAGGCGGATCTCTGTGAGTTCGAGGCCAGCCTGGTCTACAAGAGCTAGTTCCAGGACAGGAACCAAAAGCTACAGAGAAACCCTGTCTCGAAAACCAAAAAAAAAAAAAAAAAAAATGTGTCCTTGGGGACTGGACCCTATTGATCTCTGCTGAGGTTCTTAGTCCAAAATCCTCAAGTGTGGCTTTACAACATGGAATAAAAGCAGTACCAGAAAGTGTTTAGGGGCCACAGGAGCTTCTTGGGAGAATACCAGAATGCACATTAAAGAAGTAAAACTGTAAAATAGGAAGAGAGTGGTCTCCAACTGGGTGGAGGGGGAAAAGTCAGTGGTTATTTGCGAAGGTTCCCAAGAACCGTATTATTTACCTAAAATTATGTACAACACATAAATGTATGTACATACATATTGAGTTGACAGCTTTCCCCACAAGAAGTTTAGACTAACAAAACCCCCAGCACCAGGCATGTGAAACCTCTTTTTAAGTGGTTGGTCTAGGTAGTCAATTGACTCTGATAAAAATATGGATAATTATAGCAATTTATTATTGCTGTCGTTTGCTCTTCAGGGTTTGTGGGTGGATCCCTATTGCTAAAGACACTGCACACACAGGACTCAGATGGTCTGACTTAGGAATGCCTTTCCTGTGTTCTAGCTTCCACGGTTCTAGAAATTACTTTGCAAGCTGTTGAGGGAGGAGAGCAAATAAAGTCCTATCCAGGCACAACATCGATGAACCACGACCATTACCAGCATTGCAAGATAAGCATAAGGATGTAACAAGTGGCACTTCTATGTTGGCAGCCACCAACAGTGGTCTAACTGAATATTAGTTCTGCTCCCGAGGAGTTTACTGGTACTGGAAGCCTAGCATGCTTTCTCATGGATAATGAATTTTTTTTTTTTTTGGAAAAGAATCTAATACCACCATTTTTCCAGACCAGCATGATTCCCTAAGACATTTTAAGTCTTATTCATGTACTCAAAGGTAAGCATAGCCAGCACCAGTGAACCAAGAAGTCTGTCTTTACAGCAAATGGACACCATCACAGAAAAGAGTGAAACATTTATAAGGACTATGTCATATTTAGATATAGAAATACCAACACAGAAAGCAAGGTTTTTTTTGGGGTGTCTCTTCCTAGTTTCCATTCTGATTTCTTTCTGTTCTTTTTCTCCCCTCCTGCATCCAAATGTCACACGATAATTCATAATGCAGTTATACAAGTATATCCTGAACACACGAAGTCTAAACAAGGGAAAGAGGATTTAGAAAACTCAAATTCCTATCAATTCCCAGAGTGATGATTTTGAGGAAATGGTTTCTGGATGTTTGGTGCTTTGCCATCTTCATTTGAAGTTATTATTATTTCATAAATGTTACAATACCATAAAATAGATATAATCATAAAGTTATTGGTTCTATTGTATGGTTATAGTAACTTCTATAACTCTATGTAAATATAATATCCAACATTTTAAACAAGCAGTGTTAAGATGGGGAAAAACAAATGAATGCAATTATTCTTGCTCTTAGTATACAATACATAGCTTTATTAATCTGAAAGTAAAGACCTAATACGTGTGTGTGTGTGTGTGTGTGTGTATGTGTTTGTGTGCATCTAGGTGAAGAGTCAAAGAGAAACAATAATTTATTAAGTAGCCCTTCATTAGATTAATGATATCATAAGTAATCAGTCAAGATAAGGAGGGTCTTTTCAGAAAATTATTTATTTCAATAATTGCTAATTACAAAAGAGCCAGTTTTTATTGCATAAATAAATAATACTTCTGCAGGAACAATCAAATCACTTTTAACTTGTGATGTGCAATCCAAATAGACTAAGCTAATTATCTGTAATCAAATATCTAGGAGTTTTCAAGTCATCAGGCTGAGAATGTTCCACCAAATACCTGTGAACACTTTAATGACTATCTTAAACTTTTTGTTTCATTAACTCCAACTTAAAAAATAGATTATTTTAGGAATAGCATTAAAGGTTTTCTGTCTCTTATAAACTGATGGTACTTATTTTTAAATAAGTAAACTGCAATAGAAACAAAAAATAGTGTGATTGTTTATTCAGTTTCTGTGGCACCAATTTGGGAAAGCACAAGAAGGCAAACACTCCACCATAAAGGTCAATGCCATGCTACTGTTTCTTTCAGGGCTCTGTTCTTGCTTTGCTGCACAGGCCAAACCCCTCCTTCTGACCATAAGTGGCTTTGCAAAGGGAAACTCCTAATTTTAACACCTATTTGGTCCTCAACACTCCCTCCCTCCCTCTCTCTCTCTCTCTCTCTCTCTCTCTCTCTCTCTCTCTCTCTCTCTCTCTCTCTCTCTCTCTCTCTCTCTCTTCTTTTACATACTTTTGTGGGGATAAAATCCACTAATATTAAGGATACTCCAATGCTACACTAATGACTTAGCTGATAAACTCCAATGCAGCATATTTGCCTATTAATCTTTAAGCATAAGCCGTTCTTTACAGATTATAATACAGCAGTTAATGATGCTGGGGGCAGCTCAGTGAACAAGGTGCCTCTAATGCAATCAGGAGCCTGACTTTAATCCCCAAAACACACGTCTGTACGTGCTCTAACAAATTAAGCTTCCCTGAAGATCAGAGTAGGGAGACAACCACTAGTTAGCCATAGAAGCCAGGCAGTGGTGGTACATACCTTCAATCTTGAGTACTCGGGAGGTAAAGGTAGATGGATCTTAGTGGGTTCAAGGCCACCCTGGGGTACATGAGATTGATCCTGCCTTAAAGAGAAACAGAACCAGGTGGTGATGGCTCACACCTTCAATCCCAGTACTAAGAGTCACCTGCTTTTAATCCCAGCACTAGGGAGGTGGAAACAGGAAGGGATTTAATTGGGCAGAGAGAGGAATAAAAGTCAGGGGGAAACAGGAGCTCAGGGATGTCGGTCTGAGTATTCAGCCTGAGGACTTGAGGCAGGATACTCTATTAGGTCTGAGGATTTCACAGAGGCAAAAAACTAATGGCTGGGTGCTCTACTTCTTTCATTTTTCAGCTTTCACCCCCTAATATCTGACTCAGAGTTTTTATTATTAAGACAAGAGTCTGAGCCTGGTGATTCATTCTTATAATCCTATATCTGGGGAGGTCGAGGCTTGTAGCTTCTTGGGTCTCATTCAGGAGCCAACTTAGCCTCTCCAGGAAGTTTTCAGATTAAAGAGACTCTTTCTCAACACAATAAGATGGAGAACTCCTGAAGAATAACCCCCACTGTTGAAGCCTGACTTCCACTTGCAGGTTCACACAAGTACTCAAGGATATGTCCATATATGAGCATACTCCCAAAGACACAGACACACACACACACACACACATACACACACGTAATTATGTGCCTGAGCAACTCAGTAGGCAGAAAATGAGACTCTTACAAAGTAAGATATTTAGACTTTGGGACCACTGGTTGTAGCTTAGCTAAATCTTGCTAATAATCCTGTCTCCAGAACTGCTGAGAATTTAGGAAAGATGCTTAACTGCACAGTATCTCAGAACTCTTATTTGTGAAATGGGAGTAGCTAAAGAAATCCATCAGCTTCCTGTGCAGATAAGTTATTTAATCCATGCAATATTATTACCGCTGTGATTGTCCATGAATGTACAAAGTCACCGGAGCCCTGCTGTCATCAGAATTAGACTTAACAGAAATATTCAAAGTGCATCTTAGTGCCTCTTAACTGTCAGTATGCTATTCTTCACATTTCCTTTAAGCTATGTGCCACGGATGTTTCAGAAGCTACAGTGCATTTTCTAATTTTGTTAATACATTGTTATAACAATTTATTTTTAAAGTTTTTTATTGAGAGAACAGACCTGGTTATTTATTATTATTTCAAAACATATCGATCCAACTTTTTTGATTATTGTTCTAATCTTAAATTAAATAATGGTGTTGATATTTTTGGACTGTTTCTTATATGTGAAAGATAATATATTACATTTATGATTAATTTTAATTCACATGAATGGTCACTCTAATTCTTCAAGTGTGGCATTTATGCTCTTTAGAATGACCACAGAGGGTATTCCTGATATCCTGGGGGACACCACTTGGCCCCCTTTTCTTTATTTCTCCTTTTAACAAGTAGTTTGCTTCCTGATTGTGTGAAAGTACCAAAATAGAATATTTGGATTGAATGCCCAAATTATTTCTCTGAAAGAAATTATTAGTAAAATTTTAATGAATTTTTCACTGTTTATTTTCTTGTGCTTTGCAAATGGTATTCAGGTGAGCTATGTTATCTACTGAGGGTACAGTAGTATGTGCTGATGCATCTAGTATTTACAATCAAGCCTGGGATGAGAGAAGGAAAAAAAAACTTATTTAAACATATCCCAAGCCCAAAGTTTGCATACCTGTAGTAACATGATTAGTTATGTTCTGTGTTTTACCCATCACTCCAGCAATTCCTAAAAGTTTAGAATATTTACTGTGACTTTGAAGGGCACAAAGAATTACAGAGTTACTTTCCTTTTAGAAACCCATCTATTTCTCCATCTTTCCTTAAAATGCAAAGCTTTAATCTTTCCATTCCTTCCTCCCTTCTTCCTTTCCCTTCTTTCAAAACAGTCCTCAGACTTGCGATCCTCCTTTCTTGGGCTCCCAATTACAGCGTTTATGGGTGTGTGATTTAGTTACAGTCTTTTAAAAGTTTACATTTAGTATTCTGTTCCCCTGATAGCAGGTATCTGAAATGTTTTGCTCTGTCTCGAATCTTTGAACGGAACACTATTTCTTCCCAACCCTTCCCAACCCTCTCTCATCACAATACATATCTAAAGCTTATTTTCACCATACACAGATAGCAGTATTCTGTGAAATAAACTCCTTACTGCCAGGGTAGAATCACATCCATTGCCTTTGACATCTCTTGGAGAGTTCACTCTCTTCCACTTTAAAATTCCTTCCTCTGAAAGATTGGTCTGTCTGCTTTCTTAATCACATTATTAGGACTGTTAAACATTTTGAATTGCTTTATTTTGGTCTTTCAAGAGTTTACCTATGATATAGTAGATAACAAATATCTATACCTAATGAATAATTAAATAATAAATACCCTCTTACATATTAGATTGATCTCAAATAGGTTGTAGGCAACCTATTTGTCTTCAAGTTTGGGAATAAGCCATATGTGTACACACATATATGTAATGAATGGTGAAAGAAGAAAGAAAATCTTGATATTGTCATTCAAGAAAACTGGTGTAATTTGGTGGTAGATAATTCATTAGTTTGGGATTTAATGTCATTTCTTTCATTATAAGACTGCCAAATTACAAGATATCTGGGATGAAATAGAAGAAAACAAAAATTTTCATTAAGGGTTATATCATTGGGGAAAAGAGCGTCACAGAGTGAGCAAGAGTTTTATGAGCCTTTCAATTGACTGATTGGCAGGTCTCTGTAAAATGAACCTTCTGGGATTTGATACTTGAATTTTAATTAAACCAAAATTGTTCATTGTTCAGTTCTAAATCCCTGAAGAGAAATTGAAAACCTTGCAGAGGGACTCCCAACAGTAATTACATGTTATGCTGAAATTTAATTGACTTACATTACCCTGATGGACCCAAAGAACAGAGAGCTATGTTATGGCTCAGAGTTTCAAGGAATTAGTCAAAAGATAAAACCTACTAAAATAAAGTAATGATCATGATTGTGCAGTGGGTACCTTAACATAGTAGAAGAAATTAAGAATATGTTTTAATGTAGCCTGCCAAAACACCATAATAGTAATTGAAATTATCTGTATTTCTTTTTTCATACTGTGCACTTTGATTGTTTTATTCAAAAGTATCTTTGAAAAACATAAATGTTTAGAGTATTTTTTAGACTCACAGCTCACTATTCTTCCAAAGAAGAGCAGTGTTTCTGGGATAAATTTTCTCTATTTTATATCAATGCATCTAAGAATTTATTTACCATACTATTCTTTTAGAAGAAAGATGATAAGATGATGCTTTTGATATGTTATCTATTGAGCTGTTCTTTCCTCTGCTCTCTGATGGTAATTAAAGGAATGCATTAATTTATTTTCTTTTCCTAGACTTCTTGCCATACAAGTCAGGCATAAATTAAAGCTCAATAGTCATAGAGGCATATAGTCTATTAAAAGATGAAATGTGTAATATTAAAGACAAGTGAGGAGTTTTATTTTAAACTCTTCCATCCAATTCTTTAAATAATGCATCACAACTTTTAGCTGCTCTACTTTCTTTTGATCTTCATGTTTGGATGCTGTCTTTGGTGTATTCATTCACTTCATATTCTTATATTTATCTTTATTTCTGAAATGATGATTAAATAAGACACAAAGATAAAATGCAAACTATTCTAAGAGCATATTCTAGGACAGTGAACAGATGTTTTCAGTATCCTTAAGGACTCAGGTTGCTGGATGTGTAGAAGCTAAGGTAGTCAGTGCTGGCTTCCCGCCCTACTACCCAACCCCAAATTTCTAGTTTGTTTCTGTTGCTGTAGTATACACCATGACCTAATTTAACTTGGAGAGGTAATACCCAGAAGTGAGTATTAAAGGAAGATCACCATGGAGATTTAAAATGGACTATGATGAAGACTACAAAATGCTGAATTTTGCTTCTCTCATGGCTTCTTGTTGTCATCTCATAGACTGTACATCCTTCCCCAAATTACAAATTATCCTGGAAGAAAATCTGAATAAGTAATGTTGGCTTGTATTGTTTAAATATCTTTTCAAATTTCTAATTCTACCAATTCTAAATACCCACTTTCACATGTTAAGACCTATAAATGCATGTTACAATTAGTATGCCTTATAACTATATTGCTTAAAACTATTATGCCTTACAATTAATGTTATCTTTTTATCAAACAGTAGTTTGATAATAAATATTTTTATCACATTATTAATTGTGCATATAGTGTTAAATATAAATTTTATGATTTCAAAAAATCATGTGATTAGTTTAAAGTAATTATTTTAAACTATTTCAGTGAAAATAATGGTAGATATTAAAGAGACTTTTGTTGCAGTAAAGATTTATTTATTACGAATATGAAGGACTTAGTATGGCTTCAGTATATTTACAACTATGTAAAAGAGTCTTTCATTTTTTTGTAAATAGATTAATTTCTGAAAAATGTTTTGTTTGCTTTTTAAATATTTTTTCAAGAAAGAATTGCACATTGTTGTCCAAATGTCCAAGTATGTTCAAATGTCACTGCTCACTTCAGGGTGGCCTCAAATTTGCCCCAGTTCTCTTCCCTTTATCTTACCGAGTGCTTCTTGATTAAGTTTAACAAAGCTTCATCACCTGACTGATATACTCCTCCTAGCCTCAGCATATGGAACTCCAATGTTTGAATGTTCTTACACATAAATTTGTTAGCATAATGGCATGCAGGCCATTAGTCATTTTATGACTGAAGATATTTAATTTGTAAATCCAGTATTTCTCCAAACATTGCTTTTTTAACTTAAATGCATATGATACTTGCTCAGTGTCCACATATGTTAAGTAGAGAGGTAAGGTCAGAACAAGACTAAGTTGGTCTGAAGTACTGTTTTTCCTTTATCGCTGCATTATCTTTTTCAATAGCGTGAATAATGCATGTGAATATGGATGAACCATAAGCTGAAGTATCTGGAAAGAAATGAATAGCGATAAGTTGATTTGTTAATAGCAATAAAAGTGGTGGATATTCATCATGTGAAGGAAGGCTCAATGGAAAGGAAACAATCCTCTACTGATAGAACACTTTGAAAATGTGGATCTAGGCTTCAGGACCCAGGCAATTTTTATATATCTCCCCATCTTAATGGGAAGAGCTGACTTATTATAAAGTGGAAGTCACCTGGTACCACCAATAATGAATGGATAGTGTTGTGACTGATAAGCAGAGAAAGTAGTAATATGCCTTTCTTTGGAAATGTTTTTAATCTGAGTAATATAAAGAAGTCTCAGTGGGAGAGAACATGGCAGATATAAAGTTTATAGGACAACAGAGAGCTAAGTCCCAGCATGGTCATATCCAGTCATATTCAGACTTGATACTGCACAATGCCTTAAACCTCGTTTCAAAAAATTCACACAGACACATAGGCACACTGACATACACACACAAAAAGTGATATCCAAAGCAGATAACATTAATATAATCTTATTATAAAATTTAGATATGTGCTCCTAAATGTGACATTTTGTATTTGGAATTTTAATCTTTTGCTTCTAACAGGAATTGAAATAACACTTTTCATATTTTAAGAGACATGAGTTTTGAGGTTTTGTTATAAATTCTCTTAAATTAAAATATAAATACTTCTGCTGGAAACAAGGCTAATTTTCCGAATTAAATAACTTTGAAGATGATTTAGAGCACTGAAGCATGTGATTACCTTGATTTCAAGGCCAGCTTAGGCTACAGAACAACAATAACACATTATGAAGAGTCCTTTAAATGTCATGCAAGTGCCGTATGTTGAGCCACTATTGGAGAGAGAAATCTAATCACACTAGAAGGAGATGAGTGACAATGGAAAACCTGAAGTGTTTCTTTCAAATTTTCATGATGGTAGCTGTTCAAATTATTAAAAATTTGAAGTCTTAAGAAATTCCCTATGCTTATCTAAAATTACATGTAATTCTATTAAGTGCTAATGAATTTATTTCACACAGAAAAGGTGCAGGTAGTTACTATTTGATGTCTGTGTTTCATTGGAACTGTTCATATGAATACCCATTGAGGTCAGGAAATTACTAAGAGGCTTTGGGGATTTGCTCTCAAGGGATGGGAATAGAAGA
The DNA here is from genome assembly GCF_014885135.2 of Alexandromys fortis. Classification (NCBI taxonomy): domain Eukaryota; kingdom Metazoa; phylum Chordata; class Mammalia; order Rodentia; family Cricetidae; genus Alexandromys; species Alexandromys fortis. Next base: position 8,788,411 of record NW_026067928.1, read on the forward strand.
ACACATTTATAAAGTGTTAACAATGAATAATGGAACAGAACTTTACACTAGGTGGTGCTGGGGACAGAACAGAATAGGGACAAATGACATTAAACACATAACCTACTAATGTAGAAGCTTCCTGCTTCGTCTGTCTCTTGCATAAAAACATTACCCTATAACCAAGTAATAACACCCATACTGGATGAAAAAGACTAGCAAATAAAAATCCCACTGACAACAATGGGGTACCTCTTTGACTGCTGTTGGCCAGTGAGGTCCTGTAGACCCCCGAACATTATAGATTATTGCTATTGTTCTTTGTTACTCTCTACAAGCTGACAATAAGACCTTATTGCTGAAACCATCACATAATTTTGTCATAAAACATAGAGAAATCAAGCTGGAAGATCTATATTTTGGCCAGTTTTCAGAATACTAAAAGGTTCTATGTAAGCTACCATAGTAGAACAGTAAACATCAATCATATTAAACCCTGTCAGCTGTAATAGTCAGTCGCCTAGGAAGACATAGTCACGGTATAATGTCATCAACACTGGCGAGTAAATAGTTACTTTCTGATTGGATTTTAGTCTGAGTTTATAGGATGAGACATTTTTGGCTCCATTATCAGGAAAAAAATTATAGGTAGGCGGGCCTTAGGTCCTAGGTGGAGCCTAGTATTATTATCCTGCTAAATGGATGCAGTGTTCAACTGACTCTGATGACGTATCTTTATACTCCTAGATCAATGTCTCTCTCAATGGTCATCTCAGAAGCTTCCATTTACATCATGATTAACACAGAAACCCACATTTGGCCAAAGTGAAAATAATAAGCATCTGCAGAAAGCTCAGCTCTGAAAGAAACATATATCCAAAGGTTTAGTGATCATAGGTAGAAAGTGGTAAGAAAACAAAAAAATATATAAAAGGAAAGAAAAATAATGTAAGATTCAGAGGTAGTGAATGACTACAAGAAAGCAGGGACTTCTGGACACAGTTGCCCCTGTGAACTCACAATAAATGCGACAGCATGCACAAAGCCTATGCAAGCCTAAGCCAGATCAAACCCTAGCATGGAGACTGACTCTGAGCATGAAATCAAACTGGATATGTACAGCTATTTTAATTTTTTGCTATTTGAAGAGGGAGAAACCTTTCCTGAGTGTAGGTCCTGATAAGTCAATCATGCTACAAAAGATGACCATACATCTGAGACTATTTGGGTTTCACACATTAATCTCCATGGGTTAAAGAAACAAACAGAAAAATAAAATAAAGTTGGGTGGGTGAATCCAATAAAAACAGTACAAAACTATGAAGGGCCTGCAACTATATTGTTTTAGGTGTGGACCAAAGCAGCAGCGAATGAGTGATACTCAGGATGGACGGCATCTGTAGCACAGGATTCCTGAAGGATTTATGATCAGGCAAGATGCCACAGGACTATTCACTGGAATGATTAGAGACTGTTTTTCGCACACATTGTTGCTATGCAACTGATGGGCATAATTCAGTATGGGAGGCAAATGATGTTGAAAGGGGAAAGTATTTTTGTAATTCTTTTCAATCTGCATCCTTAAGAGGGTCCACCTACTCTTCAAAATTAGCAGTGCAGAAAATTTGTTCCAATATTTGACATCTATACTTAAAATAAAGAATAAATACTTAAGTGTCTAACATTTTCTTGTCACTTTCTCTTTACATTTCAGGGAGAGATTTGTTTTTATTTTCTTTATGTTTTATGTTCTGTGCCAGTCCTGTGTCTCCGATCATTGTAAACTCTGCTGAAATTGCATGCGAAGGCAAATATTATTAACATTAGTAAGACTGACAGTCTGACTGATAGCCTAATAACAATAATTATTATTTAACTTTTATTTGCTACCTAAAGTATAAGAGCACTAAGTAGCTTTAAAATTCTTGTTTCCATTGGAAACCAGGCTAAATTCAATAACAAGACCATTAGCTTTGTGGAGTCCATTACACCATCACCCTTTCATGTTATATTTTTGTACAGAATTGGTGTCGTCGTTGATAGAACAAAACACTCTGCTTCATTATCTGCATTCAATTTTCTTATCTACCTTGGTTACAAAATATGGTGCTTTTACAGCGTGCTGCCAGGATTATCTTCAGGCCTTTTAAAATATATTTTTAGAGGAATGAAGATGAGAATTCTGCTATATAAACCCACTCTAATTACCTTTAAAACACAATACATGTTTAGAAACATATCTTTATGTTTATAAATACGTTTATAAGTATGTTTGTATGTATATATGTAAATACACAAGTAAATAAATATATGAATGCTTTACTTATGACAGTATAAAACTGAACTATATTCAATAATAAGAATTATGAGAATGATCTACAATGGAGTTTCTAATAAAAATAGGATTTCACACATTAAAAACACATAGACTTGTGGGCATAAATAATCTACTATTGAGTATTAGGTTCTTTCCAATATTGAGAATGCTTTAATTACAAGTTAAAAGTAATGATGTTGCAAAATTATATGCTCAAGATACCCGTGATCAATATATAATTGAATAATGAAGTTAACAACATACAATAATTACTTAAGTTTTCTCATAGTATATTACAACATGAAATATGTCATTGAAAATTAGTCAATAACTCCCTATAATAATGTCAAAATAAACTATACCATATCACTTCTCAGAAAATAGATGTTTTGAATAGTCTCATTAACTTTTTCTAGGTAGCAAAGTTTTTTAAAGCATTGTAGTGATTGGTAGCTTATAAATATTACATAAAGTTAATACCCATGCCATCATCACTATAGTTAATATGACACCCATATTTTCTAATTTTCCTTTTTATTCTGTTTTTGCTCATTTATTATGTGTGTTTTTGTAGTAAGAACATTTAAAATGAATTCATAATTTGACATGCTATTTATGATATGGTATTTTAAGCCATATTTATTTATGAAATTATTTATTTTATTTACTCAATAATGTACAAATGTTGATCGCTTTTCCATTTTTCTTTCCTCCAACTTCCAGAGTCTAAAAATCTACCTTCTGTTTCTTAATTTGTAACAATGCCAGAAATATCATATAGATGGTAACATGCTTCCTTTGGAGAATGGCTTATGGGAGTCACAATGATATGCTTTATTTCTCTATGTTTTGCATCTGATACAAATACTTCATTTTCAAGGATAACTGATATATTATTCTATACATAATCCATAGTTTCGATATCAGCTCATTCACCAATGGGCATTTGTTTTTTCTTGTAATTTGTCATTGTGGATGCTGATGCTGTAATATATGTACAAGTGCAGATATTACTCCACTGTGTGTAGGAATAGATATTGATTTTACCAGAAGATTGCTAGCTCATATTGTAGCTTTAAATTTTTTATGGAAACTTTATATCATAGAAATATATAATTAAATATTCTACCACCAGTTTAGAGATATTACATTTTTTTTCTCATAGGCTTATCCACGAATTTTATTTTTATGTTAAAAAAAAACATTGACTGTCTTAGTAGTTATTTGGAATCCCTTCGTATTTCATTAAGATTAACAACTTGGTCTCATTTTTATATACTATTTGGGTGTCTGTGTACCTTTTCTGGATAAATACTTATTGAATTCTTTCATTCTAATTTGGAAATTGAGTTATTCTTATACACACATATTCACATATATACCCATTACATATATGACCCTTTATTTTTTGTTGGTGGAGTAAATGTCTTCTAATGCTATTCTAATGAATATTATCTTCCCTACTTCTTTTTAAATAGTTAATTTTTGGTTTTTAGTAAAGTAATACTTTTGAGTGTGAGGCATGGTAGTGCATGTCTGTAATCCCAATATACAAGAGGAGACAGAAGGATTCTGAATTCCAGAATCCCGAGTGGGCTAAATAACCACCACCACCACCCATCATCTCACCAACAAAACAAATATCAAAAAACGCCATGACAAATTAGTAACAATCCACACAACTTTATTGCCCGTTTTACAAGATTTTGCAGTGTTTCTGGTGGGTTATTTAAAAGGTACCACTTCATATGAACTGCCATCATACACTTAAAATTTGTATCTCAAAAACTAAAAAAAAAAAAAAAAAACCCTAAATAAATAAATAACACCCAGCTTTCTTCAGTATTAACTGCAGGAAGGAAACAAGCATGAGAGCAGAAGTAAGTTAAATGTAAAATAACAAGGAGAAGTTTAAAACAATGAAGAAACATTTTGAAAAGGAGGAATGGATTAATATGACCTAGAGTAGTTTATAAAACAAAGATGCAAAAACAAAGCAGTATGTATTGGTGGAGGCTGCTCATTTGTTTCCCGACCACGCAGACCCAAAATAATCACACGGAAATTGTATTAATTCAAACACAGGTTGGCCTATTAGCTATGTATATTTCTGCTATCTCTTACATTTTAAACTAACCCATCTCTATTAATCTGTGCGTCACCGTGAGATTGTGGCCTACTGGCAAGGTTCTGACAGGCTCCCATGGGCTTCTTTCTCCTTTGGATGCTATATGGCACCCCTCTGACTCTGCCTTCTTTCCCTTTCTATCTGCTTGAAATCCCACCTTGCTCCATTCTGCTTAATTCACCAATAAAAAGACACAGGCAAAGAGAATGTATATAAAACAGGATAAAACTTCTGCCCCACACAATAAACACATAACATCATCAAACACAGACATTATCTCAGAGTAAAGTTTTAGAAAAAGATTTTCAAATAAGGCTGAAGAAGAAAGCTGGTGTAGCTATCCTAAATAGATTTTAAACCAAAATTAATCAAATGAAAAGGAGAAAGACATCTCATATTCATCAAAAGACAAGTCCACAAGGTGATGTCTCAGTTCTGAACACCTATGTACGGGTGCAATAGGCCCTTAACAAAAGAAAAATTGTGGTACTTGAGCAACTAGTACAGAAGCAGATTCTAAGAACATTGAAGAAACTACAGTCCTAAGAATTGTCCTATATTTGTAATAAAAAAGAAATCTGGCAAGTGGTGAATCTTAACTGATGTGAGAGCTGTAAGCAAAGTAATTTGAGTTTTTACAGCCTGGAATTCTTTTACCTTCTTTATTACCTAAAATTTGGCCTATAATAGTTATTGGTTTAACAGATGACTTCTTTACTATTCCTTTTAAAAAAGAGGATAGAAAAATTTGCTTTTATATTTCATAGTTATAGTAATGTTCAGTCAGCAAAACAATATCATCGAGAGATTATTCCCTAGCAAATGCATCAACTTAATGTCAATATTTTGTACATCAGCCACTAGAAGTGGTTTGTTCTAGATGAAAGGTGCTGTCCTGACCAGTCCTCCAGCTGTTCAGTCTCTAAAACACACAGATGCTTATATTATTATAAACTGTTTAGCCTATTAGCTCAGGCTTATTAAGAACTATCTCTTACAACTTAAATTTATCCATAATTCTTGTCTATATTTAGCCACATGGCTTGTTAGCTTTTCTCAGTGAGGCAATTTCATCTTGCTTCCTCTCCATCTGGCTAGTGACTGCATCTCTGCCTTTCCTCTTCCCAGGATTCTCCTAGTCTTGTTGCCCCACATATACTTCCTACCTGTCTACTAGCCAATCAGCATTGTATTAAACCAATATGAGTGTACAAATCTTTACAGTGTACAAAAGTATTATCCTATAGCAGTTTGTAAACTTGTTCCACTCTCTATTATTTAATTATTATAAAGATGATATAGTAATAAATGCCTCTAATAATTATATAGTTGAAAAAGTGTTTGCTGGAGTACAAAAGATCTTACCTCAATGGGGATTGCAAATTGGTTCTGAAAAATATTCAAAGAGGAATTTCCCTTAAATATTTAAGATTTAAATTGAGTAAACAGAGAAATCAGGCACAAAAAGTACATATTAGAAGAGATCAATTGCACACTTAACACTTTTCAGAAGTTTTTGGGAGATATTAATTGGTTGTAGTCTACCATTAGATAGTCTATTCAAAAATTAAGTAATATGTTTTTAACTCTGCAAGGTGTCTCAGATTTAAACAAAGACATTTAACAGCTGGAGCAGAAGAGGAGTTGGCCCATGTAGAACAGAAACTACAGCTGAACTTATTCCTGATAATTAAAAATTAATTTTATTGTTTACACAACTGCAACAGGCCTGGAATTTTCCACTTATATTGCCCATATTTGGTCTCATATTGGATTGCCAGGGTAATTAACAAAAGAATATGGAGGAATTGATTAACTATTAATAGGAGATTTATTAGGAGCTTCAGAATTTCGTAAAATCATCATTATAATAGTAAACACTTGAAGAAAATTTTCCATAACCTGCTGACATGATAAAGAAGTTACATTATAAGCTGTCCTAATTGTTCTTCATATGATTAAATTTCCTTACCTGCAGGAAGTAATCCTAAGAGCACTCAAAGAAGTAAAATTTGGCAAATGGATGTATTTTGTTATGCAGAATTTAGAAAATTAAAATATATTAATCATACTATTACATTCTCTAGACTTCAAAAGGCATCTGCCTTAAGTTCTGCAAAGGCTGATTCTATAATTACACATTTATTAGAGACAATGGCTATAATGGATGCACTGGTACAAATTAAAACTGAAAATATTTTTTGTTAAATGAATCATTTGCATGTTATAACATAAAACACATTACAGGACTACCATATAACCCTATAGGACAGACAAGCAATTGTTGAGAGAGGTAACTGCACTCTAAAATAGATGCAAAAGGAGAATATGAGGACTCTCAGAGATAGATTGCATAATACTTTACTAACTTTAAACCTTTAAAGTGCTAATGAAACAGGGACAGCAGATGCTGAAAGGCATTGAACCATAGAAAACCTGTTGAATTGATTCAGACTGTACTACAAGGATGCTTTGCCAACAGAGTGAGAATGAGGAAGGTGTTATGATGGGGTCAAGGTTTTACTATTTTTCTGCCAAAGCCAAGAAACTGTGGATACCACAGAAAATAATAAAACAGACATGAGGAAGAGAAGTTTCTTGGGTGCTTTGACTTCTTATGTGAATTGAATAACACAGCTCTGAGGAGAAGAAGATACAGAAAGCCCTTGAAGATAACAGCTGATACTCGTACGTGGGGGCAGTTTAAGTGATTAACTGAAGAAGGAGAAGAAATAGTTCAGCTGCCCAAAGAACCTTTGAATGCTACAACTCTGGTCCTTGCTATGCTATCCATGAACCATGCAGTTAATGGGACTGATCATACTTATATTCCCAATCAATTAACAAAGAGGTAAGTTGGGGAGATATGGATATTTCTCTTGTGGTCATTGAATCTGGTTGGCTACCTAGTTGTTATGACCACATAATACCTGCTAAGTTTAGGAAAAGGGTAAGGGGATTGAGAGTCCAAGGAATTTCCATTTGTTTGGGCAATGCAACATAGTGTCTAAATAAAACTTTTCAAATTTGATTATGTATAGTTAGTCACAGTACTACCCAGGATTTTTATGCCTCATGCATCTAGTTTTTGAGTACTAGGAAATTAATGCTACTAGTTCCACAAATCTACTGTCTTGTGAGTTGTGAGTTACCGATAAACAATCTGACTGGGTACAGTTGGCAACAATGTAAAAGTAGGAAACCTTGAGTTCTTATTAATATCTCCCACGGAGATTTCATTGACTGGAGCCCTTAAAGCTTCCCTTGAGGAAAATATTCTCACTCTGAGTTAAAATGGCGTTGGTATAATTTGAACAGAACGGTGTAAATATTAGCTCTACTGTTGATGAACCTACCCAACGGCATAAAGTTGGAATATCATGTCCTGTACTACTACTATTTGGCAATTCAGTTCAGACTAATCTGTGGAAACTGGCAAGTGCCTGTGCTCTCTTAAACTGTGGAAAGGAAAGTTAATGTTTATGATGGTAAGTATACTTTGTTCTTTAGATTGAATCAAAGTCACACCTTTGTAGCTTGCGCTTGGATTACAGTGTAATGCAAATGATACACAGTAAAGGACTAAAAATGTGAGGGCTCGTAATGCTTTGCTTTAGAGAGACATAGATTAGATTAGGGATCTTGGTATGAGGAACTACTTTACCCCCCAAATAACGGTGTAACAATCAATAAATATGCCCTTATATGGCTGTTTGAGGTTCAGTTTTACCATGATCTTATATATTATTTGAAGCCACAAAACAATTCTACACCAGTTAAGAATTATGGATAATAAAATGGGTTATTTATTTAAGAAGAAAAACTTACAGATCACCCATCACTCCTCTCAATGCAAACAGGAAACAGAGAGTCTAGCTACCAGAATGGAAGTCAGAAGCAAGAGAGAGAGAGTGCATGGTTCCACTGCTTTTTAAACAATAAGAGACCATGCCCCAGTGGGCTGCTATCTTAAAGGCTATTGGCTGAAGGAACAGAATGTGCTCCTGCAGCAATTATCGAAAGGGCCTATATAAAGGCTCTCTAATAACTATGCTATCACTTGTTAACATTGTACTCTCCATACGTGTCTTAATGTTAGTATGTCATTGGATGCGACTTCTGAAAGTTTATATATTCTTAGAGAAAAGCCAGCAGTCTGGATTTCAAAGAAGCTCTCGAGGCCTGGCAAGACTTACCTGTGCTGATTCTAGTCCAGAAACTCATTGAAAAAATATTAAGAATAATACATTGGATGATTGGACTGGTCACCTTTTGAAAACTAGTTGCCCATGCTGAACTGCCTGGTTTAGACTGAATACAGGGGGAGACGTTTGTTCTTAAGGTAGTTAGATGTGATATGCTTTGTTGAAGCCTGCCCCTTTTCTAGTTGGGTATAGAAAAGGGGTGGGTCGAGGAGTGGTGGGGGCAGGAAGTAGGAGGAGAGGAAGAAGGGGATCCTGTGGTCACGATGTTAAGCAAACAAATTAATTAAATTCAAACAGTTTAATATGTGGTACCTATTCTAAAAACAGTAAGAATTAAATTTAATAATGGAAGAGGGAAACTATCTTTTATAATTGGCAGACTTCTGTGTGCATTTTGGAAGTTAGCCTGTGAAATTTCTCAAAGACTATAAATTGGGAGAAGATGGTATTTGCCCAGAGTTGCATGCTGGATCTCAATTCAAATCATATACTGTACAAGTAACTGTATGGGACATTGATCAATGGAGGGAAATGACTTAGAGAGACAAAGACCTCCACCCTTAAACTAGCAGTTCTGCAATATACCTACCACCAGCAACAATTGTGTTGGATAATTTTGTGCCAACTTAATACAAATTAAAATCATCTGGGAGGAGGAAACCTCACTTAAGAAAATGCTCCCATAAGATCAGGCTGTAAGTCTGTCGGCATGGCATTTTCTTAACTAGTGGTCAATGTGGGAGGGCACAGTCTGTTGTGGATTGTGGTACCCCTGGACTGATGTCCTGGGTTTGCTAACAGAGCAGGCTGAGCAAGCCATGTGGAACAAGGCAATAAGCAGCAAGTTTCCATGGTCTCTGCATTAGCTCCTGTCTCTAGAGTTTCTGTCCTGTCTTCCTTGATGATAAGCAGTTATATGGAAGTGTAAGCCAAATAAACCCTTTCTTCCCAAACCCCCAAAACAAAAGGATTGCCCATCATTCCCAAAGTTATCCAGAAAGCTTGATAGGAGAGTCCAAGTATGAGCTTATCTTATGAGGTCTGAATTCTTTTGATGCCTGCTTGATGAATCTAAATCTGCCAATGAGTTTTTAAAAATTCATTCCATTTTTAATTAGTGTGTGTGTGTGTGTCTGTCCATCTGCAAAAGCCAAATGAGCAAGTCAGATCTCTAGAGCTGGAGTTACAGAACTTTGTGAGACACCCAGTGTGAGTGCTGTGAACTAAACCCGGGTCTTCTCCAATAGTCACTGAGATATCAGCAAAACAAATTCAATAAATTCATAGTATGATATCAAATATTATATGTACTACATAGGATGGAAAATTAGGTAAAAAATTCATATCTATTAATGTAATCCTGAGCAAATGTCCATGGCAAGGGAAGGTCATAGGCCCTAGGATACTCTCAATTTTCAGCAGCTTTCTTTCTGCAATAGATAGAATTCAAGGCCTAGAGTCAATATTGGTCAAAGTTCTGATAGTACCCGACTGTGAGTGTTCACTCCTAAATGAGATATCTTTATAACGTGTCCTGGCAACAACCAAAGACCAAGGAACATGACAAAAGAGGAGCCAGAACTAATATAACATCTGGAGGTTGGAGAAGAAGGCTGTTGTCTTTGGAGCAAGGCATAGATATATAATCATAAACTGACACCAGCCCCAAACCTGCATAAAATCAAGACAGCCAAATTCTATCATGCAGAGAGGAGGGGTTCATGAGGGGCCCACTAGCTGAGAAGATATTGGGATAGGAGACAATGGGGATGTCCTATCGGGAACTCACCAAGGCCAGCTGGCCTGGGTCTGAAAAAGCCTGGTCTCGCTGAACATAGTGGACAATGGTACTGAGACCCCAAGAACAATGGCAATGGGTTTTTGATCCTACTGCACGTATTGGCTTTGTGGGAGCCTAGGAAGTTTGGATGCTCACCTTATGAGACCTGGATGGAGGTGGGTGGTCCTTGGACTTCCCACAGGGCAGGAAACCTTGATTGCTCTTTGGGCTGACAAGGGAGGGGGACTTGATAGGGGGAGGCGGTGGGGAAGAGACAGAAATCTTTAATTAATTAATAAAGAAATAAATAAATTAAAAAAAAAGATATTGGGATAGGGACAGTCATCCTTCAGGGATGTGGTCCCTGGTAGTTTGCTCAAGCTCCAGGGGATGGCTCCTCACTCACACGCATATTGACAGTACTAATTGGATGTAGTAATTATTTTTAAAAGAAGGAGACTTGGGGTTTGGAGAAGAGAACATGTTTGGGTGTCTTGGGAGGTGGGTGACTAGGAATTATGCTCATATTTTATTGTATGCTATGCTAGTATGAAATTATTGAAGAGCAAATTAAAAGTAACAAAGAGGTTGTGCTATTCTGTCATGTTTTTAAGGAGGGGAGAACTGCCAAGGATCTTGAACATGTTTCAAGTGCCAAATTCTTTCCATATTTTCCTTATAAAAGAAGAGTGATGTTAGACAAGGAAAATTTGGACAAGCATGTAACCATCAGTTGTGAACTAGAATTTAAAAAAAAAATCTAGATGACTCCTCTGGAAACAACAGAATTACTGAACATCTGGTCATTTTAAATCCATTTCATTTCATATTTTGAACAGAGCACTTATGATAATTAATCTTGATTGTCAGCCTGACTGGATCTGGAATCAGTTGAGATACTGCTCTAGGCAGGTCTGTGCAGGCATTTCCAACAAGGATTTACTGTGCTCAGACTACAGAGTAGGTAGTACCTTCTGGCTAGTGTCCCTGAAGCAAATTGCTCTGAGAAAAAGTCAGTGTCCCCAACCTGCTTCTTGCCAGTGAGTGCATCTTGCCAATTACTGCTGCTGCCACCATCCTACTTTGCCAATAGAATTAAGCCTCTTTTAACTTCATCTGTAAATACATGACCTTACTTTAAACCATACCACCAACTGTTGGTGATAATTTTTTTCTCCTACTTCCAAACAGTTGTTGGTTCAGAAGGACAGTTGAAAGAAAAATTCTGGTCATGGAATCATACAGGACTGGCTTTGGACTACATGAGACCGTCTTCTGTCAATTGCTGAGAGTGAATAGAAGGGAGGCTGAGGGGACAATACATAAGGGGTAAAGGGAAGGCTCAAGGAACGTGCCCGTGGCCTCTGTCTTTCCATCCAGCATGACTAAGATTGCACCAGTGGACAGGGCAGAACATCTCAGAAAGCACACACAAATGCAGTACAGAGGATCAGAGACCTGAGGACTTTGCAAGTGGCCTCTTTTCAGGTATTGTATGGGGCTATGTAAGGCATCTTATTCCAGTGGAATGTCCTCCGGGAAATGTTTCATCTTGGTAAGCTTCTTTATTGAACACTAGAAGGCAAAAGATTATGGAGTTTCCATCTAAAAGTTTTACAACTAAGCTAGATGCATAGCTTTGATCTTAAAGTATATATACTTTCCCAATATTCTGGCCTAGAAATTGTGTGTGTGTGTGTGTCTGTGTGTGTGCGTGCACGCACGCGTACATGTACACTAGTTAATTTTTGAGCATACATTTGCTGGAAGCAGCAAACAGGTTGATAGCATCCTTAAACCAAACAAACATCTCACAAATGTTGGCAACAGCATGTGGATATCAGTTGGTAACATTTTTTGTGGTTTTTAATGCTATTTTGTGTCAATTAGAAAACTTCTCTACCAAACTCTGTTAAAGGCCTCTGTAGAAAAGTAACCTTCATTCTTTCCCCACACAATGTTTCCTATGATGCCAATCAACACAGAGTAAAGCCTATTGTTGGGGGGTAGACAGACAACACAGGGAAAGATCCAATAGTTCAAACTTGGGCTCACTGTTAGTCAAATTATCCCACGGGAAAGTCTCTTACTATTTCTTAACACCTTCTTAATATATTCACGCACACGTCATTTTGGTTAACATTCCGCTGACCCCTGGCTTCCCTGTCCCATCATTACATCATGCACTGGAATCCTTTCCTCAGTTTCCCACCTCTAACTTCCCTGCATCTATGTCTTGAGTGCAAAATGTCATTCTTAAGCCAACATGAGTGATTCATTTTATTTTAATTTCTGAAATTTAAATAAAAGTGAATAAAATAATACTATTTGTTAAGAAGAGATACAGTGGTCTAAACAAAACCAAGAAACTCTGTATGCGAGCGATAAAAGTGTTTTAGGAAGATTGCTAGTGGCCTCACAGGCCAGCAAGTTGCTGGATCCCTTGGTGGTGAAGGAAAAGGAGATTGTAAGGCATTGTTGTGGGTGATGGACACCCACTCAGGCACTCTACAGGAGCAATAGGTGTTCTGAACCTCTGGTCCATCTCACTATCCCCAATTCTCTAAAGTGAATAATAACCACCAAATATGATAAAAATGATGAAACGCCTTAGATAGGAGCAAAATATATTTCTGAAAAATAATCAGACAAATGCAAGGAAAGGAACAATTTAAAAAATACCAAAAGTCATAAAGGTCACAGCGAATGGAAGGTCACAAGCATTTGTCAAGTGCAAACACTAATAATTCATCTGTGCCCTCTGAAAGGAAACTGTGTTTACTCTCTTTGTTATTTTACTCCCGCCGTGTCCACTTCAGGCAAAAGGCCATCTTTTCTGTCTTCTCCTTCCCTTTTCACTCTTGGTCTTTCCTAAATACCTCTTCTCTTGCTAAAACTCCTTTGCTCTTTCAAGTACAATTTCTTTTCTGTTCTGAATTACCTATCATTTCTCACGTATTATAGACATATTTGGAAACATTCATTTTAATGCCTAAATATTGGTTTACACAATGGTTATGTTTTTATTTTATTTTATTTCTAGGCGCTGGCCATACATATTCAGCCCAGTCCCTATTTTAATGGGACTTAATCTCTTTTTTGGGGGGAAAGATACTAATCAAACAAGACAAATCAACTTTAGTGAGAGTTACAGCAGTGGTTCTTTGGAGGTAAAAGTAATTCTGTTTAATCTAGGCAAGGAAGAAAGAACTTTCTATGTAATTCACTTATATTAAACTGGGAAATGATGGGTTATATGATGCTAGCCAAGTGTAGAGCAGGGGGAGTCTGCCGGGCAGAATGAATAGCAGATTGGAGTGATAGAGTGAAAAAAAAAAGAGCTATGTACTATAGTAACTGTAGGACCGTCCAGCATCATGCTGGAGACAGAGACATGGTGAGACACAGAAGACAGTGGGTCTGAAGGAGAGAGAGCTATTACCAGGACATGAGTATTGTTCTTAAATACACGAAGAAATTGCATTCAGTATAAGGCACATGGGAATTCTCTCAAGGATTTTATAAAGAAGGACATATTTGTAGTGGTTATCACAAGAACCGTCCACCATAAACTTAGTTATTTGAACATCTTTTCTGCAGTGGTTGCTGCTGTTTCGGCAGAGTTAGGAGTTGAGAGCTTGCTGGAGGAGGTACGTTCCTGGGTGGCAGCCTTGAGACTAAAGTGCCTCCTTCAGTTCACTCTCACTACTTTGTGCTTGTATTTGAGTGATGTGGGAAGGTCATTGGTTAATTAATAAAGGAACTGCTTGGCCCAATAGGTCAGGCCATAGGTGGGTGGAGTAAACAGAACAGAATGCTGGGAGGAAGAGGCAGTGAGGTAATTGCCTCAGACAGACGCCATGCCTCCCCTCTCCAGGGCAGACATGATGAAGCCAGCAGCCAGGTCAGACATGCTGAATCTTTTCCGGTAAGACTGGTGCTACACACATTAAGAGAAATGGGTTAACCTAGATGTGAGAATTAGCCAGTAAGAGGTTAGAGCTAATGGGCCAAGCAGTGTTTAAATGAATACAGTTTCCATGTAATTATTTAGGGGCATAATCTAGCCAGGCAGCCGGGAGCTGCGTGGCAGGAGCGCAGCCCGAAGCTCCCTTCTACATTCGAGGATGTGGGCTCATAGTTTCTTTATCTTGCCTCCACATCCACTGTTTATTGCCATACTTCTGCCTCATCATGATGGGCTCTTTTCCCTGGGACCACGAGCTAAAATAAACTCTTTCCTTAAGTTTCTTTTTGTTACTGGGTTTTTATCAGAGCAATAGAACAACAACTAATATAGTATGGAAACAGTTCTTTTGTTAAATTCATCTTTGCCTTATTGGATGGACTTTATTTGTCGTCTATGGTTGAGGTTCTCTATAGATACATCAACTACTGTGCTGAAACAAAGGAGGTCTGGCTTGATTTTTCTACTCTCTTCAGATATCTTTATAATTATAAATATAATTTACAATGAGGTAAGATATATTCAAATATACATATAGCAGCATTTCAGTTTTGATTTAATAATGTCTCTTTGAACTGACTTCTGTAACCTCTGTTTTGATTCATAAGCCATATCATTTTATTATTCATTTCCAAATTGTTTCCTCAATGTCATGGTTACCACTGTAACTGCTTTAAGAGTACCATTCATGAGCAGCCGAAGTATTTTGTTCTGAGCAAACACACTGCAAGTGGGCTTTCACAGTCAATCACAAGCATATGCTAACGTTTACCTATCAAGTCTCACAAGAATGGCAGTGGTCTTTCCTCCTGACCACTTTGAAAGGAGTTGGCTACTGTCAATCATTCAGGCTTCTTTGATCAACCATGGACTTAAGCTTATTTGATATTTTTGAACAAGATTTTTTTTCTTCAGGAGCCATCTGATGGGACTTGTAGAAGAAGAGTTACTCAGGAAGGGAGAAGTGTGGAGTTCTCATCCTACACTCTGCCTCGGTACCCTTAGTACCAGCCACCTTTCCTCTTGTATCTCATCCTCCTAACTCCCTTCTGGCGTCTGGTTCATAGGGATGAAGAAATCTTATGTTTTTCCTTACAGTAGCAATGAAATGATCACTTTGCACCTCATATCTCTGTTGATTCACCTTACCCTAATTGCAGCAGCAGTGCATGGCCAGCGATGGATCAGTTGGAGGTTGCTGTTTTCCTGGCTTAGAATACTGCTTAAACTATCCCATTGAGCAATTACCAGGCATGGCCATTACTTTTAGTTTGGCTTGTCTTAACCAGAAACTCCAACACCTGGTGTCTCCAGCTGAGCTCCTGACAGTACATTCACAACATTGGGCAACTGTCATCCTCTCCAGCTGTGGAATGTTTTTATTGCCACAAATAAAGACAATAATGGGATAGATATTCTTCAGGAGGTGTGCAAATGAGAAGGTGGTCACAAGATACTCCCATTATATTAGGAAACACATTTATTTTAATGAAGTCAATTGGTTCGAAATGTTTTTATTGAGGAAACTAGAATGTTCCCTTTAAGAGCTCTGAGAGAAGATGGATTGAAGACCGAGTATACGTGTGTTCAGATATTTTCTAAGCCTCCTTGTCATTGGGTGTGTATTCAACTCCAAATGGTAGAATGAGAAGTAATGATTAAAAACTTACATATGAATCAGTAGAAATTAAGATTTTAAAACAAAAAAAAATGTACTTCCAAATTTTCATCTTTTATTAGTATACCAGAACTATCTGACACTTTCTGAACTTGATGAGACATTGAATTGGATGATGTTGAATTTCATCTCACTATAGAAAATCTTATATACAACTATTAAAAACTATTACTAAGATCATAGCTTTTCTAACACATTATAGATTAGTTTTGCCGGGTTTTCCATCTAGATACATATTTCCCTGACATAATCTTGGTCCTGTTAGGATCTTGTAAAACAGGTAAGTTATGTACAAAGAATTTAACATATAAATAAGCTCTAAAGATACTTTGAGAATCCTGAACAATAACAGAGAAGAAATGAAATAATTCAGCCTGCAGGAAGCAGCTGCCACTAGTATCGTGAAGGGAGTCATAAAGGAAGAGTTGATACAAAGGGCCCAGGTTTGGATAATTCATGGTATTATAGTCTGTAGAATGCAGGCAGGAATCAATTCTAAGCGTGTTTCTTGAAAGAGTTTATTATTTGTCAATGAATGGAGACAAATTCATGGACATATCTGCACAACTCACAGGTTCTGCATTTAATATATTAAATCTGCTTTAATAATTTGTTTGCCTTGCTGACTGAATCTGGTGCTTCATGGATGCCAACATGCAAAGAGGCTGAAATACCCAGCATTCTCTCATATAATATGGTGGGAAAAAATCCAAAAGCTTTGAGAACGCTGAGTATTGGACTTGCTGTTTCGTGTGCCATCTGCTCCCTCATAATGGCAGAAGGGGTTGAGAGGATTTCCTCTTCCTCAAGGCACTGTTGTGACATGGTAGCAGAGAATGGGCACTGTGGCTGAAACACACACAACTGCCGCACTGTCCAAACAAATGAGCGGAAATTAAGATACTTTAAAAAACTGACAGTTTGATCTTTTTAACCGTGGAAAATGACATGAAAACCTCAAAACAATGGGAAATGAAACTTTTTTCTCAAACTTAAGTCTGACATTCTAAACTTGATGGGAGAGGAGGAAGAACAGTGTAGAAAAGACTCCATTAAGACAGATCGATTTCCTCCAGTGATCATGGTGGGTCCTGGATTATCACAGACATAAGTAGACATTTATATCATAAAGCGGAGGCCAGAGTGTGTGTTATTCTGCGCTCTGTTGTCAAACAGAAAGAAGCTAGCAATGCTCTGGTTCTGATATACAATGGTTTATATTAATACAGTATAAAATATTAAGCACAAAGTAGAATTTCTGCTTATCAAAGCCTTATTTCGTCTATTTATCATAAGCCTTTGAATGAATAGGTAGAAACCTCATTTAAGCCACCTATATTGGATAAAGTTTATAGCTTACTATTCAAATGATTAGAAAATCTAATTAGTATTCTTTCAAATATGCAAATTAAGGACCTTCCAACCTTCACAAAATATTCTTGTGTTTCTGTACTTACTGTGCAACATGCTAGGGGAAGTTTGAGGAGAGTCTAAACATGACTTTGATTGGACACTAGGACTGATACTAGAAATAAGGATACATTTGAATTTAAGGAAATCCAGTTTTTTGGATTCCAGTCCAAAGAGTGGTACAGTCTTTCCATTTATTTATTGAATTCTAGAAACTTCTTCTCTGACAAGGGCTGAAGTTTCTCAACTAGGTGACCCTTCAACCTGTTAGGTTGACCATTAATAGTAATCTTCCCCCCAAGTACTAACCCCAATCTTGAGGACTATCTTTTCGCACTATCCCAAAGTCTTCAGCTCCTAATAGTGTCACGTCAGGGATTAGATTTCAACAGAAGACTTTTATAGATGACACAAACATTCACAAAATAGCATGAGTAGAACTAATAACCATTCCAAAAGATCAGGGCCTGAGGAACCATTCTACGTAGCCAGTTCATGCATATGAAAAGATCACAGGGTCGTTGTTGCTTGGACTTAGGTTCTGATATTTGGAAGAAAACAATGTGTTTGGCTGCTGTGTGCACCACTCAAGTGTTGGTTATGCCTTTGTTAGCAGTAGTAAAAGAAGTACAAGCTGTCCTGTACAACCAGCAAAGTGCAGACTTAGATTTTAGATGAGAAAGTGGTTTGCTCTTTGTCCTCAGATGTTTTCTTTCATACAAAAGAATGGTGGCAATGTAGTTACTTCTTAGCTCTGTAATCACAAAGCTAACTTCAGAAAGCAGCTCTAAGAGTGGCAGAATTTTAGTAAAGAACCAATATAGTCTATAATGAAAAACTCTTTCAAATATGCAATTCAACTTTGAATTCCTGTGCATGTGAGGTTTATGTTGTACTAGAGAAAGTATATGCTTGAGTATGCATAATTTACACGGGACAGAGTTGAATTGTGGAAAACAAATTTGCTTGCTTTTGTAGTGGGACAAAGCATACAGAAACCAACCATGTTCACTGTGGCTTCTAAGCTTTATTGTTGCTTTCTGAACATTCAGTAAAACATATTGCCAAATGCAAAGGCATGGGAATAGTTTCTGTACTTATCAGCTTCAGGCAGGTTTAGGATAGAGCTTTTCCATTAAACATGCCATTATACTTGAGAAAATACGATCATGTGTTTTGGAGAATAACACTAATTCACTGTGTTATCTGACATCGAAGTGTAACTAACACAATCCAATTGGTGTTCAATAAAGAAACATGAATTTATCTACACTGGAGAAACTATCCATAAAATTTACAGGCACTACAAAATTATATATTGTGATATGTTGCTCACTACAATTAGAAAATAACATCTAAGAATTGTATAGCAAATTAAAAATAACATCATTACAGCAAACAACAACAACAAAAACCCTGAACATATAACATGCAGCTTAAGAGCCATTCACAGTGTGCTCTGAAATGAAGGAATAAAGTGAATCTACTATTAACAGATAAGGATATATGTGTAAAAATATAAATCTGAATTACTTTAGGAACAGAAAAATGAAAGGAAATTCTTTCCAATTTCTCTCCATTGGTTATAAACATGAGATAAGCTTTGTCAGTTCATATATCTTTACTTAATAATTTATATTTTTAGCCATTTATGAAAATGATTTTGTAGGTAATTGTTGAATGATAACTACATATATTTTATTATGTGCTTAAATAAACAATAAACTGTAAATAAAAGCATGTCTTCAGCTAAAAATTTTAATTTTTTTACTGTTTCACACAATGGAAATCTTATGCAAATTTTGTTAAGAAATGAGTTTTGTTTAGTTTTTTTTCTTAGTTACTATTCTATTGCTATAAATAAACAATCAAGAGCAAGGCAAGTTGAAGTAGACATTTTACTGGAAGCTTTTTAGTAGTTTCTGAGGTTGGGTCCATGACCATCATGGAGCTGAAACATCAGCTTACATTTTATCAACAATTAGTAGCCAGAGAGTGCAAGACTGGACCAATTCACAGCTACATAAATTCTCTAACAAGACTGCACTTCCTATTCATTCCCAAAACTATTTCACCAACTCAGGACTTGAAATTAAAATATATGAGTTTCTGGGACTATTCCCATTCAAACAACCACACATTTTAGCTCCAGTTTGTGTGTGCCAAGCAAGAGCTTTATATTCTGCCTCGTTTTCCCATATTCTCAGTTATCCATCGACTTCATTATTATGACATGTTCTGTTCCTATAACCCTTATTACTCCCCTTAACATGATCTTTGTATTTCCATAATTACTTCCTTAATGCTCTGTGTTACTAGATTATCCTATCGATCGTCACTTGTTAAATCACCTATTCTCTTACAAAGATATCTGCGCAGTGGTGGTCATAAATATTGCTTATGTTGTATGTACACTGCCTAGCTCTAGGAGAACCCCATGCTACTTCAGTGCCTTCGCCTCTGTCCCTCAGGCACATTTAATTTATCAAAAATTGTATTAGAATATGAGAACACCTAAAGTTTTAGAAAAATAAGTCAGTAATCAAGTAGAGTACAATATAGATTTTCATTACTTAAGTCAGACTAAGCTTGACTTGAACTGATAGAACCATTGTCTAAAATTGCCTATTTAGATAAAGGTTATTCTTTTTTTTTTTTAAGATTTATTCATTATATACACAATGTTTCCCCTGCCTGTACACCTCCATGCCAGAAGAGGGCACCAGATCTCATTACAGATGGTTGTGAGCCACCATATGGTTGCTGGGAATTGAACTCAGGACCTCTGGAAGAGCAGCCAGTGCTCTTAACCTCTGAGCCATCTCTCCAGCTCCGATAAAGGTTATTCTAATCCACAAAGTTCCATAGCTAATGGTTAATGCTGGCTTAGGTCCTCAACAAAGTCTATTTGATTTTGTGTGTGTGTGTGTGTGTGTGTGTGTGTGTGTGTGTGTTTGCTGTGCATTCAAATACCATGTTCTTTTTGGTAAAAAGAAGGAATAAAGAGATGTTAACTCAGTTAGTCATCTTTTCTAAGGTAAACAAAAGCATCAAAGCCACTCTGTAATCCACTATAGTTGATTTACACTCATCATGCAAAATTTATTCAAGCAAATTACAGCTGTAAGAAAAGCTAGAAATAATTACCAGTGGTAGGTAATTGTCATCCACTCAAAATCATTATTTTTATTTCTAGGGAAAAAAATTAAAGCATAAATTTGGGATAAGTAGCATAAAATGTGGAGTGCACCCACCTGACATTACCAAATAATGAGAAATGAGAAACACAGTGTTCCTACATGGCCTCCACTAAGCGTAGCTGGCAGCATTTTCTCTCTACCAGTTTTCTCTTTGATCTAATTGCTGTGAGTCTCAGGAGGGATTTGTGATTATGCTGTTTACACTAGAGTGGACACCATGGATGTATATATGTATCCTAGAGCTTATAATGGTTATCTGCTAAAATTATATTTACTCATTCTTGAGTGAAACTTCTCATTTTTCTTTAGCATTCCTTTAGGCTTTGTTTAAGTCTTCCATTTCCTTCATTACCCATTATTTTAGTCTGGGATTCTCTTTAACTTCTGTCTTTCTCCATTTTCTTTTACCAACCCTTGATGTAGGAGTCATCTCTGTATGCTGTAAATGTATTTTATTACCATTGGTTAACAAAGAACCTGCTTGCCCTATAGCAAAGCAGAATAAAGCCAGGTAGGAAATCAGAATGGAACTATAAGAGAGAGTAGGCAGAGTAAGGGAGATGCCATGTAGCTGCCAAAGGAGAAAGATGTGTCCACAATCTTACCAGTAGGTCACAGCCTAGTGGTGATACATAAATTAATAGAAATGGGTAGATTTAAGATATAAGAGTTAGCTAGAAATATGCCTGAGCTATCGTTGGTCAAACAGTGTTGTAATTAATATATTTTCTGTATTATTATTTGAGTCTGGGTGGCCAGAAAATGAACAATCAGTCTCCGTTTACAAACCCTATTTCTTGCTTCTGATAAGATATTTGTGTTACATTTTTTCTAATCCCTTGTATATCCTTTCCCTTTCTATCTCACCTCCTCTCTCTCATACCCAGTTTACCTTCAAACTTGCCATCCACCTACTTAATCTATACTAAATACTAAGAACACAGTTATGAGTGACCAAGTCTGAACCAATTTTACTTAGCTTTCTTGCTTCATTTCTGACTCTTTAAAATCCAAATCTTGTTTCCAGCTTTTATTTGTTCATAAATCTTTCTCTTTCTTTTTGTATGTAAGCCAAATATAATTGTTTCCTTCATTCCTTTCATGATACATTTTCTTTTTTCATAGCTACATTTTTTCCTCTATTATTTTAAGGTTTTGTTTCTGATAATTCTCTTTATTTAATTACTGATTATATCCCCACTTTTTTATGATAGGAGGCTTCCAAACATTTGAGCATTTAGTTTTACTACTTAAATAATAGCCAATTTGCTCAAAGTTCTATAGACCAGCTATGCATAAACTGAATATGAATATATTCTTACAAAAGGCTATTACATCATCAGTGCATGGTAGTGTTTCACTTGTTTATGAAGTTTGCTTCAAGTGGACATTTTTAACTCTATAGAAAAGCTATTGAATGGATAAGATGAATGTCACAATGGCAAGATAAGCAAAACATAAAACAAGATGTAGACAGATGGCTAAATGATTAATGGTGTGTCTTCACTGTACAAGTGTTTGGTACTTGGGCGAGTGATCAGACAACAAATTGAACACTATTCTTCTTGTGAAAGGAATTAGGAAATAGGGTTAATTACACCTTTACAAATGAAGCTCTAAGGACACTGCACTCTTGAGTGATTTCTTTGGTATTTGCCAGCACTACAATAGCTCATTCTGTTGGGAATTCCTTTGTTTGTGTTTGTTTCTTAGAGATGTGAGTTAACTTTTAATTACTGGAATTAATAATGACAGTTTAAAAATAGCTGTGATAGTTTTTAAAAATCAAACTGGATCTGGCCAATAAATGACTAGGTAAACAGTTTAGGAGATAATGATGGCGTGTGATCAGTCCTTTCCCATGCTGACAACATTCCAAAGGTAAATGTTAAAAGATATTTCAATTAGGAATGATGGTAGAGTGCGTGTTTAAATGTCATATAGTTACAAGTTCCCCCTGGATTAGCACTATTAGTTATTTTAAAGCAAAAAATCTAGATTTATCTATTAATATTCACTCAAATTCATCCTGAGAGTATGTTTTAGAACTTTATACATAGAGAGGTGCGAAGGCTAACATATTTGAAGGTCACATACTGCAAAGGAACAGCTATGAGGTGAATGAAGAGAGAGAACGACGTACCCTGAGAAAGATTCAGTGGACTGTTGAAACATTTTGTAGACTTGTTTCAGAAAACCATTCTGGAAGCATACAAGGGGCAAAACCTTAGGGATAACAGAGGGAAAAATAAAGTATCCAAGGCAATAAATTATTTCAAGCAAAATTAATAAAACTATTGTAATCAACAAAAAGAGAACCAGCCAATAACACGTGAAGCTTACTTTAAAATGGAACTGTGACATTTTAAGACAGAGGCTAAGCACTTGAGAGTTATGCCCTAAAGGCTTGGAAGGGATGCAGATATGTCTTTTGGTTCTAAAATTTCTACTTAAGTTTGAATTGATTTTGTATTTTTCACCCTTGAGATAATTTAGTATGAAAAATTTCAAGTGCATGTTACTTGGTCAGCACTGTTTATGTTGCTATAAGAGCCTGTTTCTAGACATTGGATTGGTATATTTATCACTGTCTCAATTTGTTATTATATACCTTTTTATGGTTCATTACTGGATCCAAAGATTTTTGTCTTTTGTTTAATTCAGCTTTATTGTTTTGTAGATGTAACAATATGACAAAGACTACTGTAATATAGAAGAGTAGTTCCCTTCAAATTGAACCCCTTCCTTCAGGAAGAAGAAAAGGCTTTGCAGACTCAAGAGGTCAATAAAGGGTCATGTGAAAGATTATGGATGACTCTTTTCCAACTTTATAAAATGAATTTTTAAAAAATGCTGGGGTGGAGCCTAAGAAACCTAGCTACAGAGAAGGGATTTCTCAGGCTGTTGAGCTGCCTTAACATTTTGCGAAGAGCTCAAGGGCTGAAGTTTACATGAGTCCTCAGCATTGTTGTGGTAGATTTTTGGTGGCACAGTTGCTATTTTGAGTCAGAATATTTTTGAAAGAAATTCATCATCTGCATACATATTACTCAGGGTTCTCTAGAGTCACAGAATTTAAGGAATGAATCTCTCTCTATATATATATACATACAAACATACACATAGATGTATATTGATATATATGAATTTATTGGAATGGCTTCAGTTGCTGAGTCTTGTGTGGCTGGACTTCTGTGTTTGTTGGAATTCCAAAGAAGTAGGCTCCATTGGATGTGCTGACAAGGGCAGAGCAATTAGAAGAATGACCACTTCCTTTTTCCATTGTCCTTATGGAAGGGGTATGGCCAAGATTATAGGTGTGCCTTCCCACCTCAAGGTCTGGCTTGAAGGAACATGTTATCCAGTCTCAAGATCCAGATCACAGGCCTTCCATGCTGGATTCACTTTATTCATTTCTGGATTAATTTCTGTCCAGATATCATCAAGTTGCCAACCAAGGATAATCATCACAGCATACCTAGTAGTAACGCCAATGTAAACATTAGTTCCCCAAGTCAGACTCAGAT
Organism: Alexandromys fortis; assembly: GCF_014885135.2. Classification (NCBI taxonomy): domain Eukaryota; kingdom Metazoa; phylum Chordata; class Mammalia; order Rodentia; family Cricetidae; genus Alexandromys; species Alexandromys fortis. The sequence continues at coordinate 8,812,602 of NW_026067928.1, forward strand.
TAAATCATTACTCTATTGTTCTATGTGTTCCCTTTCTGGGGTGAGCACACGTGTGGATTGTCTTTCCCCAAGGTATACAACTGCTTCTCCTGATATGTCAAAATTAACAAGTAGGCAAGAAAGGAATCTTATTTTAAGTCAGGAATGTAGAGATTGATTGTTTCTCTTCTCAACATTTTGTAAATAAAATGAAGGTCTTGAAGGTCTGGTTAGTAGAAACTTCATTCAAACATCTTAGAGACTGAGAAATTTTATGGACCAGATAGTCCTAATAGCATTTGGATGAATCTAGATTGTGTTAGAAGTGAAACTGAGTTGGATCTCTTTTCTTTATTTTTAATTTCTTTCATCAATATATCGCCTTCACTTTAGGCCACCATGAAAACTCAGATAATATGTACCTGGCCTAAAAGTATCAGATTTATACTGAACAAGGAAACAGTAAACTGAGAGTATTCACATCACCTCATAGGAAAGTCCATCCTTCTCTTTTGCTCTTTTCTATACCTAACATGACTGCAAACTGAGAGAGAGAGAGAGAGAGAGAGAGAGAGAGAACATTTTAATACACAGTGCTGTCTTTTGACATGCGATCTTATTTATTGGTAACAAGAAAAGGCACAGATTATTGTGCTATCTTTTGACATGTGCTATTATTTATTGGCACCTTAAGAAAAATATCACATTAAATGTATTTATTGCAACTTCAGGATAATTATGAACATGGACAAGTAGCATGAGTGTGGTCATGTTGGACAAAAGCACTCGAAGTAAACGATATAGTCTATGGTTAATAATACCAAGACCGTTAGACCTCAAACTTGAAACCCAGAGTGACAAATGGTTAACTGAAAGTCAAAGGAATGTCTTGTGAGGAGGCCATTTTAAGAGGAGCTGTGACCTTCAGTCATAGATGAGCTGAAGAAAAATGCTGTGACATTTCTTTCCCTTCTCTCCTTCTGTTCTCTCGTGTGGTGTTCTATTAGCAATCAAGACAGCAAGCAAGAGGTCAAGGCATTGTATTACCCTGCGTGGAACAACTCTGGAGGGCAAAGATACAAGTGAGCGTAATGCGGGAGTGGACAGGGGATCTGAGGAGACAAGAATACTATTTTTGGTATATTATCAAAGAAAGGGAATTGAAGACTGAGCAGGTCATGGCTGAAGAAAGGGCTTTCATTTAGGGAATTAAGTTTAGACAAAACTAAAATTTGATAATAGACTAAATAGAAAATTTTATTGCATAGGGCCAATAAAATTACAGTTTTCTGAATGCCTTCCGAGAGAGAAATAGTGAAGATTGTTGTTAGGTGAGAATAAGTGTAAATATCACAATATAAGACATGTTATAGTGGAGACTTTAAGATGGTGCCAGGAACACATGCTAGTGGTGAAAGTGACATCATTTGTCATTAGAGTCCTGGACTTGCCTCAACTTTGCAAGTTAAAAGCTAGAATTCATTAAAGTCAGTTGGATTTTATCAGTTTGAGATGTGATATCAGTAAATATATCATCATTTTGACTGACGCAATGTATTTCTAATCTATTTCAAATATATGTAGTTAATTTTTAAAATGGTAAAAAAATTCAACTTGCTGTATGGAAACAATGCTGAACTAAATTTAACTGAGTAACTTCACTAGCTTTGTACTTTTTATTTGTTTTTATTTTTATTCATTTACTAATTAATCATTTTTAAGTATTTTCTGTTTGTCTGCTATTGAGACAGGGCCTTCATCTGCAACCCAGGCTGGACTTGAACTTACTATATAGCTGAGGCTGTACTAGAACTTAAAGCAATCCTTCTGCTTTAGCCTCCTGGGTGTTGAGACAACAGACATGAGCCACCACACAAGTAGCTTCACCTTGGAGTTTGAAAAGGTTGAGTATTTTAAGTCTGAAAAGGTACAAAGAATTATGATTTTTTTCAGGATGATTATAGAAGTGCCAAGAAGAATTTTATTGTAGAATTCTGACTTAATGAAATTTTCTCTAACCCCAGGGCATCTTTTTCTCGGATCATTGAACAATTTTTCATTGAGACAGAAAATACTAATAATGTAGATGGGTTCCATATGTGACAAGGCTGGAGGCTGGCACAGGGTTTTTCCAGTAGAGACATAGCTGAGGCCATAGATGTGTATCTGTTGAAGTAAAAGTACTCAGAAAAAATTGAAAACAACTATTGTATAGCAATTTTGTTCCAGTTAAACATTGCACCCAGGAGGGAAGGAGATGATCCTGAGATACCCTTGATTTACAAAGGGGCGGGGCATATATTTTAGAAAGTAGAAAACTTGAAGATTTTCAGAGGCCTCTTTCCAGCAGTCTAGAAGGCTTACTGAACAGGTAGGAAAGAGCCTTTGGCCGCCTGAGTCTTGCAGAAGTGAGGGTACAGCTGCCGGAAAGCTGTGCTCAGCGCTGCGAGGTCACAGCGTTCATGAATTGTCACCTGAGCTGTGGTGGGGCCTTCAGTGATGCACCTGCTTTCTGTACTACATCACCTGCTGTTCTGAGACATCCTGCTTCTGTATGTAGTCCTCTCCATATTCCTGTAGCAACCCCAGGAACCACTCACGGACTCACCAACGTGACCTTTCCTGCAGCATCACTTTGCTCCGTCCCACTCTCCCTTTTTTGGGTTAATAGAGAAGTGTTGCATCTCTACAGGACGAGTGTGCCACACGGAGATGTCACTGGAGCTACACTGTAGAAAGATGAGAGGAAAACCTCCTGGATTGGAGCCCACTTTTCAGGCTAGTGTCTACTGATCTTCCAAAGACAGATGCTCCAACAAAGCTTTCAGATTGTTACCAAAGCCATAGCTGCAGAATGCATATTAGGTCACTGAATAAATATCCCAGGGAGGATGGGAAATGATCCAAATGCCTTCTTTGCAACATGACCTCATCGAGTTTTTATAAACTGCCCTCAAAACTCGTCAACATATTTATAGATACAGAATCTCTCAGTCCTTATTTGTGTCATTTGGAAATTTTTCTCCTTGGAACATCGTATCTTTTCCTGACACCTTGGTATGTGCGTGGGTTAGCTCCTATTTTTATATTCTTGATTTGGATGAAGATTGACTGAGCCAAGCATCCAGCATTTAACACCTTGCCCATGTGTCTGCTTTCTCTTCTCATACATTACATTTTGTGGTGTTATTTTGTTTGTGCTTTAACAAATAAAGCTTGCCTGATGAACAGAATGGAGAGTAAGCCACACTAGTTAGCCATAGAGGCCTGCTAGTGGTGGCGCACACCTTTAATGTCAGAACTCAGAAGACAGAGGCAGACGGATCTCTGTGAGTTCAAGGCTATGCTGGGCTACATGAGACTGAATCAGCCTAAAAGAGAAACAGGGCCAAGAGACTTATACCTTTAATCCCAGAACTAGGGAGGTAGAGATAGAAAGTGATATGGCTGGGCAGAGAGAGGAATATAAGGTCAGGGGGTGGGCAGGAGTTCAGGATTCAGTCTGAGTTTTTGTAGGGCGAGCAGGCAGTCTGAGGTTTCATAGAGACAACTTTTAGCCTGCAGATTCATAGAGACAGGATTGACCCTTTGGTCAGAGCATTGGCAGAGGTAAGAACTCTCTAGTGGTTAACTGCTCTGCTTTTCTGATCTTTCAGCACTAACCCACCTATATCTGATTCTGGGTTTTTATTATTTAGACCAATTAGAATCTGTGCTGCATATATTTTTTCAATAAATATTGAGTGAGCAAATACTTGAATAGTAGTAGTTTTATTCAATCTTAACTTGACCTCTGATAAAATGTATGAACATCATTTCAAGTGGCGTACAGATTTCACAATGCTTTCATGGTTTACCTGCACTGCTATACTATGTTTTGAATATATTTACAAAATACAGGTTAAATTTTAGTTGTTAATATATCTATAAGAATTTCATAACTTTTGTTGTTGAAGAAAAACTGGATTTAGCTCATGTAATAAGCCTCATGATTTAGTATTCCTGGGTTAAGTTTACAAACTATGGAAACCTGATGTGGCCGAAGTTCTTTATGCTCAGTAAGTTATTAAGCACATACTAAAATAGTATACTATTTTATATAATATAGTATACTAGGAACAACCTGAGTTATAATGTTATTTGTTAATAACTAAGAAGCTTTATTCTTTATATTGTTTGCCAATAATTTATATATGCTAGAATTAATACAAATATGAAATATATAGGAATAATAATCATAGAATATGCATTTATATTTTTATTTAGTTGCTCATAGGAAATATTATATTTTAATAGTACACAAAAATTGCTTCTAATTGCTTGTTTCTAGATACACAGACAAACAGTTGAGAAACATAGAATTTTTATTCTGGTGCTAAAGCTAGAACCCTGAAACTTTTCACTTGGTAGGCAAGCTTTCTACCACTGAGCTAAATACTCATTCTCTAAACATTTTCCTTGTGTTAAAACATTATTAAAAACAAAAGAAAAACAATGTTCTATTAATATTTAAAGAAACCAGCATCTATTATTATAACACATATAGTAACCACAGCTAATTCATATAGAATGATAGTTTTTTGATAAAATCGTGATATAGTTTAAGAGTGTACACTATTTTTCTAATTTATGATTAGTATTGTGCAAGGGGTTTTAATTATAAATTTCTCATGAATCCATGGTCATAGATTATGAGTAATCTGCCATGCATACATATGCAACTGCACACACCCCTGAAATTGCTGCATTCTAGGTTCTGTTTCAATCCTTGAGGACATGTTTTTGTTCAGTGAGCCCATACCTTTGAACTTCTAATTTATATTCTATGTAAATATTTTCTTTTTACAAATTAGCTTTCACTAATATAAAATAGACTTATATTTTACTACTAAGTAAAATCAATATCAGAAATAATGATGCTTGATTTAAATAAATTAGGTACAGTAACATCTACTCTACCTTATCTGAAATAATAAAAATAAATCGCTGTTAGGTATTTTTATTCTCTTTACTAGTTTGACAAGGGAAGCAGGATGAGCTTACTTGTGCTTGCTGAAGTCATGTAAGGAACAACTGATGTTGCCCATTGTCAAGCCAAATTGTCTGATATTAGAATTGGTGCAGATATATTCAGTCTGTGAATGCAATATAGCATGATATACCTATATACTAATACTATTTTGCAGATAATTTTAATAGCCAAAATACCTGGGGCATAAAGTCTCAAGTATACATACCCAGATTATATGAAGGAAGTACTTTCATAGCTTACAGATGATAGAGATGTGTATAGTCTCAGATGTTCAGTACAAGCACTCTGGAAGGTACTATCTGAGTTTTGCAGCAAGCTACTTGGAATAGATTAGAACATCTGCTGCTCTGGTTTACCACTGATGCTATTGTCAGCAGTGCAAAGATATAGGTCTGGACATAGTTCCACAGCACTGTGCCACAGCAGCATGAACCCCCCTCAGAGATCTCCACGAAGTTAAAGCAGGATTTCTGACGCTGTCAAAGAAATGTCATTCAGGGTGAGCCAAGATGAAACAGAGTTATAGTTTATTAAATAATATTTAAAGAAAAAAAAAACGACTGAGAATGAGACTTAATGGAAAGAAAAGTGTTTATGGGAAGAAAGAATACATTCAAGTTTGAGTACAGATTTATCAAGGGAAGGTCACACCTCATTGTCTTTAGCCATTTTGGTGGTTTTTGTATTAATTTTAAAGGTTTGCTAAGGAATTTAAATTAAAAGTGTTCCTTCCTTAGCCTCTAATGTCTTCTTGCATTCTTAGGCTCATAATGAGTGTTCTATGCTATCACACAAAATAAGGCAGGATGGCAGCAGGGAGCATGCTGGCAGACAAGTGTGCTGCTAGAGAAGTAGCTAAGAGTTATGTCCTGATCCATTGGGGTGGGGGCGAGAGAGAGAGAGAGAGAGAGAGAGAGAGAGAGAGAGAGAGAGAGAGAGACAGACAGAGACAGAGAGACAGACAGAGACAGAGAGAGAGACAGACACAGACAGACAGAGACAGAGAGAGACAGAGACAGAGAGACAGACAGAGACAGAGAGACAGAGAGAACTTAGCCTAACATGACCTATGAAGCTTCAAAGTGCACCCCAATGACATATTTCCTCCAACAAGGCTAGACCTATTCCAAAAAGGCCACATTTACTAACCCTTCTCAAACAGTGCCATTCTCTGATGACTAAGCACTCAAATATATGAGCCTATAGGGGTCATTCTTATTCAAATCACAACAACGTGGTACATCCCAAGAATCCAATAAAATGCAAACATTAGCTTTATTGATGCAGAAAATTTGTTTGAAATCCAGTGTCATTTCATGGTGAAAACAGAACAAATTAGGAATAGATTTATATAAATCCCAGATGTAACACTTATTTGGTGAATAAAAAAAAAAGTGAATGAATTTCCCCAAGAGTAGGAAGAAAGCAGGAATATTGTTAAACCAGCCTAGAAAAGCTAGGAAGGATTAAAAGATGAGTGACATTCAAATTGGAAAACAAAACGAAAGTGAGTTTAAAGCCATAAGTGGCATGGTTTTACATGAATAAAAGCCAGAAAAATCCCTAAAGAACAATTTAAGCAATATACAAATAAAGCAAAGCATAGAATCAAATTTAACACCGAAGTCAGTTTATTCCTAAGCAACAGCAAGTAACTAAAAGGACACTAGGAAAATAATTCCATTTGAAATCATGTTAGAGAGAATAAATATTTAGGAATACATTTAAGAAGCTACGAGATTTATATAGTGAGTTTTTCAAATAGTGAAAGAAATTAAAGGCAACACAAACAAATGAAGAGATTTGGGGATTATATATCAGAAGATTTGCTGACCTGATGCAAGCATTCTTCTAAATCCACAGGTTGAGCAAAGTCCTAAAATAGTTCTAAGACTATAATTTATAATGATGTAGAATAATCTTGAGGAGCTAGAAAAAGTTTGTGGGACTCACATTACCCAATTTCAAAACTGCTGCATCATTAAAACAGCTTTGCAATAGTATAGAATGGTTGTGTGTATGTGCACATGCGTGTGTGTGTGTGTGTGTGTGAGAGAGAGAGAGAGAGAGAGAGAGAGAGAGAGAGAGAGAGAGAGAGAGAGAGAGAGAGAGAGAATTCTTTAGGAAACGTGAATAAACATCTCTTCATACCATATAGTGAAACAATGACTGACCAAAATATATTATTACTCATTTTTAGCTTGGGGAATCATTGAGTGTAACTGGTGTTACTTACAGAAATGTGGTTAAGAAGTTACACTCAAGAACAGAAATAACAGAGACAGACTTGAAACGCACTTCAGCATGGGTGACAGTTAACAAAGGGTGGAAACCTGACGGACATTGCACAGTTGCCAGGCAACTCCTCACATTGGAGAGTGTTTTTCTAATACAGTTCATTTGGTCTGAGCTTTTGAAAGAAAAACTTGGCTGATCTCTGCTTCCGGATGACTAACCTCATCTAAGAATCTTCTAGCTAGCTCAGTTTGTCTCTGAGTGTATCTAAGCAGTTCTTGATGCTTATATATGCTTTGAGATGAAGGGGCCTAATAAGTCTGGTCAGTTTCAGGAACTTCCTAATGTTATTTTAAGTTGTTTGCTTCCTGAGCTTAACTACATTCCCATGAAGGATAGAATGACTTACCTTCTCTTAGGTATCCTATTGTTTTATCTCTTATAAACACCCTGGGTCTTAATGAGCTTCCCTCCAAGGCAAAATATTCTAAGCATGGTAGGAATTGATGCACTTCAGAGAAGAGGGGAGAGAAGAAGGAGGAGGAGGAGGGAGGGAGGGAGAAAGAGAGATATGGAGAGACACACAGAGAGAAACAAAGAGCAAGTGAGTTCAGAAACAATATAGAGCTCAGAGTATAGAAATAAGCAAAACCATCGCTCTGTTTTTAGAAATATCCTAAGCAAATATATTTTTGTCAGTTAATTTTCAACATGATGTTATGATCATTCAATGAACTATTATTTTCATCTTTTTAGTAATAGTGTCTTAAATGTGAGAACAAATTGCTATGCAACAAATAGCTTTTTTATAACATTTTATCATGGTAGCTTCCTAACATATCTATAAATGTCTAAATATACATGTACACATGCAGCACACACATGTATGCATAGTCCAGGTCCCCATCCTTCATATTTCAATAATTATCAGTTTATGGCTAGTCTTTTTTTCATCTCAGCCCCAACATATGTTTATTTTTATGGCAAACACAATGCTAAATCACTATTAGTCATATACACTGCTCTCACAATATTGTGCATGATCCACGTTTACATATAGTATTAGTATTAGAACATACTCATCACCCTAACAAAGTCTACTTCTCCATAAAACAGTGTCTGACAATTCCTATGCACTGGAAAAATTATGCCTATTGTCCTACAGTTAACAGCAATTGTATACACTGATTATGAGCATCTGGAGTATTAGTCAAGAAATAGACTTGCCCAGCAAAGTATAAGGCAACATGATTTTAATGCTAATACTACATTTTCTCATTAATCATACAATTTATTTTCAGTTTAAAATAAATTTTAAGAATGACTTATAAAAGTCAGAGGTTCATAGCCATCATCACAGCATCTTGCTTTCTAAACAGCCTCCTAGTTTTTGTTGATCATTAAAATATGAAGAAGTGTTTATCATTGTTGGTTAAAAAAATATCTGAATGGGGCTAATGGTTATGAGTATGCTAATATTATTTTATTTAGATAAAACAGTTAAATAGTTAAACATTTTATGTCCAATATCATGCTAAAAATATTGCATTAGAAATAATAGAAATAGAATATATTTTCAGATATATTTTTATCCATACTTCATTTACTTAACCCACTTACATTAATACCCTGATTTGATCACAATTTTAATTAAAATACATTTGAATTCAGTTTCCCCTTAATTGGTTTTCCTCTTCCCCAAGTCTGTCTTTTATCTAACACCAAGTTGTTAACAATAGTTTCTTTTATCTTGTATTTAAGCCCTTTTCATTTCAATTTATTTGATATAGTTCAAGAAGATTAAACTTCTTAAAACATGGCTTTCATATTTCTTTTCCCTATTTTAGATTATATAATGAGTCCTGTGTCCCCCTTAGACAAGTCCATGTTAAATTTTAGAATTTCACATTTTGAACCAATTACTCTTTTTACCAACATAACCTATGTTTCCTACTTCTCTGTGACCTGTTCCCACTCTGTATAGAGCAAGGTGTGTGGCACACTCCATGACAGCCTTACACACAGAAGCAGGGGGCACTTGGAAGTACTTGTTTGGTCTCCAGTCAGAAGAATTTTAAATAGATTTGGGCTTTAAGACTTACTGGAGCACCGAGAGAATGACACATACAGATATCAGGCTCTACATTTGTGACAGAGAACCACCAATTCCTATTCTCCGTAGATTTCAAGAGGGCCCAATAAGATTCTGAGTGCTAAGTTCAGGAGAAGGGTATAATGAGGTCAATCTGTGTCTATACCAAAGAACATTATTAATATCAAGATAGCAGTCCTGTAATTTTCTTCACATGGTATAAGTATAATCAGTGCCATGGCTCTGTCCTTTATCTGTCTCTTTCCAACCTTATGAATGATATTATCAAAGTGAAAAATCAGCTTTAGGTGGATATTTTGAGGCGGTGTAGACAGTCATCATTGCCTTTTTTGTGAAATAATAAACACTGTTAGTAGATAGCACCTTTTCTTAAAGTCAAGAAAACTTAAATGTTGAGCAGTTAATGTACTTTTAGAATGATATGACTTCAGGTCACAGCTGATTTTTCATTTTTCTCAAATCAAGGTAATTTAAAAAATCTCTAAGTTATTTTTTATATACACAGTGAAATGGCAGGTATAAAATTGAATTGGAAAATAATTTAGAGTTAGAGAAAATTGGGCTTTATGATATATAGAAAGTATCAGCTAATATCAAAAGCCATTAGAAACTGAAAGCTAAAATTCTTTTCACTCTGATGATGCTGTAGAAAACATCCAAGTAACCAAGGTTGATCTCAAGATCTTTACATGTCCATACTCATCTTTGAACATCCTGGAGAAGGCATTTATCAGAGTCATGTTTTTCTGAGTTAACTCTCAGCTAAGAACCTCGAATTAATCACAGATTTCAACAGTACACATTACTGCTGTCATTCCATGACTCTTTCATTACTGTATTTGTGTTTTCATGCATTGAATTATTTTTTTTCTTTCCATTTTCACGGTTTTGTGCAAATCATTCTACTTATACTCTCTCTCTTTAAAATGCATCATTATTCTTCACACATATTTTTAAATTGTCTGCATGGTATTTTTATATTGATTATCATTCTATTATAATTTTAGATTAATCAGTCTTACTATGCATATGTCTTACGTGATATTTCATGTCAATCATCTACTACTTCCTCCTTGTCCACTCCTTCAGAATAAATATTCAGGTTTCATCATTCACAGCCATCAAAACTAGCATAGACTGACTGCCAAATATACTCTTTAATGGTCATGTTGATCATTTGTTTTGAGTTATATACCCAAGAATTTATGAGTAAATGACATTAATTTTCTTAGCAGACATATGAATTTTCAAATTTGTTTCATAATTCCAGACAATACAATGAAGCCTATTGTTTTCATATCCTTCCCACACAGTATCTTATTTTATCTTGATTTGACATTTTACATTTGTAATTTGAATTATTCTGAGTTTCATGAAATAAATAATATTTTCCATGTGTTTCAAAAAATCCTGTTACTGATATACCGAATGCTACTGTTAACATATTTGAATTTCTCTGACACTAGTAGACTAACATATACAAGAGAAAGGGAAATAGATAAAGTAGATAGGCGGTTGATGGAAAGATAGACTGAGATAAAGATAAGCAGAGATAGATAGAGAAAGGCTGATGATGTAATTGTTATTTGTATTTGGCAACACTTGGCATGATGTCGTACTTTAATCATTCAGAAAGTAGAGGTAGGAGAATAGTGAACTTGAGGCCAGTCTGGGATATTTAATAAGTTCCAAACCAATATCACCTACTGATACAGTCCCCACCAAAAGAAATCAAACATTTCATCATCATTATCGTCGTTATCATCTTATAAAAAGACACAAAGATTATATCTGCCAAAAACTTAACACTATATTTTGCTTGTTATTTTTGGTAATTCAATTCAAGCATCTTGAATTCTACCAAAGGCAGGTGTAGTTTGTTTGAGAAATATAAAAGTTTCATGCAAACATCATTGTAACATCTGTAATACACAAGTTAATGCTGTATAGGTCAGGTAACAGTCATTGCTACCCTTCACTACTATTGAGCAGATCATTGTCCCTATTGCTGGTAAGAAAGAAATTTAGGAAAGTAAAATCCATTACTATGACCAAAATGAATAGAATTCTTGAAGAGTTTAATGCACTGCTGTGCAAAAGGCAGCCAACAGAAAATTTGCTAATTCTCCATTTTGTTTCCCTTCTTTGTCTGAAGCTGTTCTTATTACTTTCTCTCTTTATACTTGTCTTTTTTTATATTTTAAGTGTTTAAGAAGGCCAATATTTAAAATTATTTCTATCAGCAGAGTGTTTTATTTTTTTTGAGACAGGATTTCTCCGTAGCTTTTTGGTTCCTGTCCTGGAACTAGCTCTTCTAGACCAGGCTGGCCTCAAACTCACAGAGATCTGCCTGCCTCTGCCTCCTGAGTGCTGGCTGGGCGGTGGTGGCACATGCCTTTAATCCCAGAGTACCTTTTTGAAAAAAAATTATTTATAATTATGATTAAAACTGTTTATTAATGTATTTGTCTGCATTAATATACAAAATCCTCTGGTGTAGATATACATGATATGTATGTATATACATATACATACATACAGAGAGAGAGAGAGAGAGAGAGAGAGAGAGAGAGAGAGAGAGAGAGAGAGAGAGTCTATTCTGAACAGTGTGAGAGGTCACCCAGTTGTTAACTTCACTGCCAAATACCTCTTCCTCTTCCCTTTTCTTAGAGATAACCAGGAAACTTCACTGGGATACCATTATCTGGGCAAATGTTTTAAATGCTTGAAAACTTTTTGATGAATGTCGACATGTAGTAGAAAACAATTTACTTAAGCTTTTAAGTATCCTCCAGTATATTTTAAAGCCCAAAGCATCAATTTAAATGAGGAATTTAAGGAGGCAGTTCTGTTCATTTACCTGAAACGGTGCAACTTCCTCGTAAACAATCTCTTCAGTTTATACTAACAGGATGGATCGAATGTGCAGTGGTTTAGCAGAGTGGTGTCTGTGCAAACTGCTCTTTGTCATTGTCAGTGATCAAAACCAGGTATTTTATTACATTGAGAAGATTCCCAAGGTTCCATGCTTTCCGTGTGGATACCCCCCTCTGCTACTGTTGTCACAGGAAGTCCTATATGCCAGCACTAAGGATACATTTGTGCTTACTGTGCCGAAGCTAACGTAGCCTCCTCCTGTGTGTGCGTTTTTTCTCACTTTCTCTACTCAAGATGTTCGTCTACATCGTTTTTACCTGTTCCCTCTACATACAACTGTCTTATAAATGTTCTCAAAATATCTACTCCAATGCTGTGCCTTGGCTCATAACCCAAAACAGGCACTTGAATCAACCTTAGCTAAATTAAACGAAACACTTCACATCTGGATATTATGTTTGTCGACGACTTTCAGATATTTTATTTAAATGTGTTACTTTTAAAGAGTCTTTCAGTGTTTTGAATCATATTCCATCATAACACAAAATTCAACCTTTCAGACAGAAATATATTTATCAGTATTTGCATCATTGTATAAATGCCCTAGAATGGATTTTCCCTAGTTAGAATGTCTCCCCTACTTTAATAATTTTAATAGTTATAATAATGTAAACATCTGTGACTCATCAAAGCATAGCAGTGTTAATTCTTATTTATTCCTAAGCTTAAGTAAAAGACTGTGCCTGGCAAAGGACATATCTCACCCTCACCAATGAGTGTATCATGACAAAATAAGCCAGTAGATGGCAGTAGCGATTAGCAAGAACTAAAGTTGAACTTCCCCTAGGTCATTGCACAATAATTACATTATCCTAAAAATTCCTCAATAATAGGAGATGACAAAGAATTTGCTTAACAACAATAAATCTTTATTCATTGGAAGATTAACTGATTAGATGAACCTGATTGCAACAAGCTCATAATAATACTTAGATGATTTTTCACACATTGGATTGAAATTTATTCTTTTGGTGTATTGCTACCTTTGTCTCTATTTTTACAGTTTTACAGTTGAAGTATCACATTCAAACTTCTTACAAAACACTTCACAAAAAACAGTAAATTAACAAATGTAGTAAAATTTAGAAAAATTAGAGCCATCCTATTCTATATAACTATTTAATGTTGCATATGACTGAACTGTGCTCTTGAAAGCTCCCAGCAGAGTTTGCATTGTACAAAGATGCTGCGGAGGTTCTGTTTGTTCGTTTACTTATTTTGGTTATTTGCTCAGGCAATAATAATGAGAATCCCCTGGTAGATCTTATATCTCAACCTTAGCATATAACAACAGTGCAGTTCATATTATAATATTTCTCTCTCCATTAGGCAGCATGTGCAGTTAAATATAATTCCCAGAGATTAAATATTAAAGATTATGAAGATTGCAATAAGCATTATAAAGGACCATAAACCTACTTTATAAGGTTTTGACCTCTAAATCCCTGTTATTTCTATTTGATTATTAAAAATATAAAGTTATACAAATATAACAGTAAAATAGAAATAACAGGGATTTGGATAAGAATTGGAATTAAATAGAAAGGAGCTTATTAGAAGGGAACCAAGCTTTGGGGTGATGACTTTGGTCATGTTTCACTGGCTTTGTTTCTTAATCTCCCTAAGAAAACTGACTATATAGTAAACCATTGTTCCCACATTTCATAATTTCCCCTTTTAATGAAGTGTGAACACTTGAAGCATTGCATGAGAGGGTGTCATGGAGCAGACACCAGTGATGCAGTATATAGCTATAAAAACAGGGCTGTGAAAGCACAGCATGTTGCATAGCTCAAGCAATTCTGGGGAGTCTGCTGCTTAATGAGAATAAATTGAATTGAGCAAATCTCCAAGTGTATTCACTGGAGTAAATGAAGGCTCTAAATTCTGTGCAAAGTCGCTGGAGTGTGTCACACCAGCATCCAAAGAAAACAGGTGGTGATTTCAGATTTCCCAGGTGAGGATTACAATCAGGTTGCAATTGTGGGTCTCTCCAGTGTGAAAGCAAATATGGATTGTTCTTTATAGTCACGCTCTGCTGGTGTTCTGTTCGCTGCAGACACTGCCTTTTCAAGCAATGTCTCCTTTACAGGCAGATAAATTCATCCCTTTTCCAAGGACATTTGTAATTGTCACAGCCTTTGCTATTTTCTTTAACTGGGGTGAATCATCTGTTTAACTAAATAGTTAGAAAACACTCTTGCATTTCTTCCCTCTTCAACTGGCTGTAGCTCTCTGTCATGCCTTATGAAATGCCCCCTGCTAATCAAAGCCAGCACTGCATAATGGACTTTTGTGGAAGCTGAAATGTATTTATTCCAAGTACAAAGCCTGCTAGCAGCCCGTGATTTAATCTTTGCTATTTGTTTTCCTTTATCAAGTGATTGGCAGGAAGAGGCAGGCACAATCCATTTTTTTTCTGATTAATACAGTGCCATGCACTTTGATTTCCTCCTTGCGAAGGTTACAGAGACTCAATAATCCCACCAGAAATAAATAAGGAGAAAAATGAGCTTTGTTTTGTGAAGACATTTGAGTCTGTGAGCTGTGGAGGAAGAAACGTTGAGTTTGGAGTCAGAGTCCAAAAGCAAGCTGCAACCCTTCAGCTGGTTTGCCTGAGGCAGGTGTTTTCCTACCAGAAATCACGCTAGGAGCCACATCCCCTTGCCACCCATCTTACCAGGGTAATATTTTTGAACCAGCTTTTCTGTTGTAGTTGGCAGCATTTTCTGTTTGTCTTGGCAGTGAGGTAATATGTACCTTAAAATGAATGTCATCGTCAGTGTGAAATTTAATGAAGTTCTTAAGATTTTTCCATTTCATCAGAGGAAAATGAATGTCTCAGTTCTTAATTTATGAGCTGTGGTAGGCACAGGTGCCATACTTTATACATAAGAGAAGTTCATTAATTATTGGTAAAGCCCTTCTATCTGTTTTTAATTTAAGTAAGCACTGAAGCACTGTCAAACTTATACAAAAATAAGTCAGCATAAGAAGGAATTTTTCTCTTTTCCACAAATGAAAACAAGCTTTAATGAATTTACTGAGTCAATGTCAAAACTGCATACTTCTTCTCTTTAAGTGTTTCCAATATATGAATGGTATTAATTGTACTTAATCAACTGAAAGAGAAAAGACATGATGTTGGTTTCATAGGATGACTGTGGGTAGGTACAATTAAAACACATTGTGCAGAATTCTCAGAGAATTAATAAAAATGAGAAAAATACTTCTGAGAGTAGATGTGAGAATATTTAGAAGAAGGCTATTTCTTTAACACACTACTTTACTCATAATGTTTAAGTAACGTTACTGATTTTAGTGTTTCCATAGAAACTATTCCAATCAGCCAGTTATCATCTGATACATTTTGCTTATATAGCATAGTAGGAAATGAAATAGTTACCGTATCTCCCCGGTGCACTTCCACAGTAAGCAAAAGAGGGTTCTTTGAATCCTCCTCATTATTCTGTCATTGAATCGATACTGACCATTATGGGTAAGCAATTTAACATTCTATATGGACCATGATAGAATTAAAGTAAGAAGTGATGTATTTAATGTAAGTTTGATATGAGAGCAAAGAGCTAAAAGGTGATTTCGCAATCCGGCAAGACTTCACATTACCCACGTATTAGTCTTACTAAAGATCAGGGGTTGAATGAGTCTGTTGAAGTGTACACGTTGCTCTGAGGTTGCCTGGGTTTTTCTTACTGTGGTGTACTTGCAATTTGAACTTCCAGAGTTTTTTCAACCTTTGCTCATGTCTCACTTATGCCCATCTCTCCAAAACAATTAATCCTTTTGATGAGGTGAGTGAATGAGGGTGATGTGGGTTATGCATGCATAAAACCAGCAGCAACGCAACAGGGGATTGCTGCACCTTGTACATTTTAAATACAATGACTGCATACAGTGACAAAGAAAACGTCAGATCAAAACCTTATTTTAATATGTAGAAATAGGTTTCATAAATAATTTTAATTGTGCTGTTAATTAATGCCCTACAATTGTAGTGATAATTAGGCAATTAGCAATTGCTTCCTGGTCAAACATATGCAGTTATGAAAACTATTTTTTCTCAATAGTTTGTCAGTTGAATATTATTGTTAATTGTTGGTAATTTTCAATACAAATACAAACTCACTTACAATTTTATACAAATTTTAATTACCTGGAACTTTCCATTTATGAAACACATTTTTCTGATGTGTTTTTGAGGGACAGTCCTGTTTTGTAGCCATAGATGAACTGCTCTTTTTCTTTAGCTCCTGAGGACTCACGGGTAGGTACCACAAGCTCCTTTCTGATTTCTATGTTTCTTTCCCCAATTGATCTGACTTGTTTTGTCTTTCCACAGATTAATTAAAAAGAATGATAAAGACAAAAAGGAAATATGTAAAACTGACCTACAGAGACATACTTAAACTCTAAGATACACACTCAGGTGTGTGTGTGTATGTGTGCACATACATTCATGTCATTTGTACACTAGAAAAAAACAGTAGTTTTTGAGGAAAAGAATATGACTTTAACATTTCTACATCGTTAGTAGAAAGGATTTCATTCAGGTAAAAAGAATTAAGTACAATTTGTTCACAATTCTAATACTGATTGTGACTGGCAAGATGCAAAAAAAATGAATAGTGCATCTTAGGCTGATTACTTACTACCCATGCAAGGGGAGAAAATTACAAGGAAATAGCTATGCTTGTCACAAAGATTCAATTATTGAACAGAGAGTACAGGACTCTCAGAATGATCTAATAATCACAGGTACTTTCATCTCAGTCCTAAAATGGTGACTTATTAGTTCTAATAATGCTTGAAATCTATCATAAAGTTACCAGTTTCTTGTCAAAAATAGTTTGGTAATGTATCTAAAACATGGTCTTAGGGTTTCATTGGTAGATGTGTACAATAGAAAACCCTCTTACTGATGTGCAAGTTTGCTCATGGTGCTGCTTTAGATAAATAGACTAAATATGGATAAAAATGCAAGGCATCCATTTATCTGTACACATACACACACACACATTCATCTAACAACTTTATGGCATCTATAATTGTCCTTTCTCAGTAAAGCCAGGTGACTAGAGGCCATAACTATTGATGACATTGCTTTTGAGATGCTTTCTTGAGTCTGTACTACACTTAGGGACTTACCATTCAATAAGTGTGATCAGGAAATCTGAAGGCCCATGACAGCCCTCCCAAGTAGAGGACAGTCTTAAACAGCTAAACATTAAACACTCAAAAATGTTAGCAGGGTGTAAGAGAGTAAAAGATGTGTAAAAGATCCCATCACATTACTCATCTTATGGAGGGAGAAAGACAGAACGATTCTTTGTGTTCCCTGACCCACTTGGCCTCCTCATCTCATGGTATTGGTGATATTATTGTACATCTCTTCATCATTGGCAGTCTTGGCAGGACTAGCTCAGGCTGCTCAGCCTTGCTTGAGGCTGCGCTCTAGCATGTTGTGACCGTTTCTTACATGTTCTGGACAAGCCCTACAGTTCTTTCCTTTCCACTAAACACAAAGGGTAATGAAGGTCTCTGGGCTGGGTGAACAGGGTTTTGTTTATTTTTATCAACAGTATTCTCTGTTGAAAAGGAGGGTCAAACACTGTATTCTTTGGGAAGATAACATCTCACCCTATGTCAAGTTTAATCTCCTTTTATGTGTATTAACTTTGACAGGTTTTTTTTGTTTTGTTTTGTTTTGTTTTGTGAGCTGCTGCTCCTGCTATAAAGCCTTCTAGAAGTTCACTAGCATAGCACTTGTATTTCTGTCTATTGTTTCCATAAGAAATCCTGCATGGCATTATGTTGTCTTTATTTGCCTTTGAGTGGCCTAGAAGGACACCTTTGTCTACTTCCTCTTTCTCTCATCTCCTCCCAAGTGCTTAAGTACCTTATGAACTAAATTTATGTGCTTGTCTATATCATTCAGCCCTGCCAAAACCGTTCCTACATCAGAAAGAAAATAATCTGAATCAACAAAGTAACGAAAACCAACTAAGAGTGTGCTAATCCCCTCTAAATCAGCGTTTTAATTCTCCCGTGAGTGCAGTCCTTTATATCCCAGTAAACTGGGCAATTAATACTTCCTCAGGAATGTATGACCTTCTATTGTTTTCTCATCACTGGCACCAATGGAAACCTCAGCCTATAATAGCCAAGTATTCCCCATGACCCCTTTGATCTAGTCCACCGGGAATTGATTTCCCTCACATTGCCTCAGGGAAGCTCTTATGTCATGGAAGGATAAGTGGCATATTGACAGGGCTTTTTTTGATTGAATGATTTCACGTTCAGACTGGTCCCATTTATCCCTATATTTCACAGTTTCATAAGCCTTATTCTGACAGGCTCATCCATGGATTATTGAAAAATCTTTCCCAATTCAAACAGACCGTGTGGTGTATATTGCCTGACTCACAGTTGCTTGGGTAGGGCCAATAACGAGTACCCCATCTTCATGTTGCTTTTTAGGTTTCCTTTGCTTTGTACTAAAGCTCAGACCTGATAGGTGTCTTATTACCTTTACTTTGAGTTCTTTCTTCAAATTATTGGATTCTTCCCACACACTCCAAGTTTTGGGATCCCATCAAAGACACTTTAACCTAGAAAGTACTTACAGCATCTTTCCCTTTTGCATCTTAGTAGTAAAAATTGTCAGGCTGGTGCCTTTGACACCCACTCTCCTTTATCCATTTTACCTGAAAATAAAGGAATGTGATGGACCCTAGGCACATTTCTCTCTCCCATTGTAATTCTTTCTTTACACAAGCAAGTTCCCAAATGAGCAGCCATCTCAGACTCAGTCATTACACAAAACAGCAGCACAGAACTTCTGAGGTGGCCAGTTTATACTCCTGCCCACAAGTACTGCCATCAGGCACTGCCCAATTCACACGATTCTTTCAACTATTCTTAGAGGTCTCTGGATTTAAGTAGTGGATACTCCTCATCAAGCAGCCATGCCACTCCTTATTCTCATAGTGAAAATATATATTAGCATTGAAAGGAAAGCTAGGGTTAAAATGACTATGTCTGGACCACTGGGGAAGACAAATTAGAGGGATTGCAGCTAGTAACAAAATAGCAAAGATGGCCAGATCTCTTATAGGACATGGTGGTAGGAAAAGCAAAGTCAAACGTGGCAGTATCTGGCTGGCACCCACAACACCCCCTGAGAAACGTATGCAAGACAGAATTACCCTTTCTAAGTTTGAACAATAATGGCTTTTGAAAGCATCACCTATTCTACAAAAAAGACCTGTAGATGAGAAGCTAAATGTCATCTCTTGGGAGCAGTGAGACTCCAGATCCTGAATTTCTTGTAATCGCCTGATCTGAGTGCCTACAGCTGCTCTGAGCTCGAGACCTTCAGGAGTTCCTGATGGCAGGAGAGTGGTTTCTGGTGGGTTTGGCTGGGGCGTGGCTATCTCTATATAATCTGCCCCTGAACACAATAAAGGGGGCATTCTTGGGGACTTCAAGGATGACCAGTGTCGCCGTCTCTCTGTCTGTCTGTGTCTGTGTATTTTAACTTCCACCCCCCTTGCCCGAAGCTCACGAACTGGGTGCCAGTGCACAGACCGCAAACACGGGGGCGCGGTGCACGGCAGTCATCATATTAAAAAATAAAAATGTCGTTGCATCTTGGAGAAGTTTTAAGAGCTATCTTCCTATAAGAAGTGGGGTCTGATGAAGTAAAAACTGACCACAGAACCTGGACACAAACAGAACATAGTTTACTTAGACTAGTGTACCTTGCCAGGGTTGGAGACCTGAAACACCTGCAAGATCTAGTAATTGGCAACAATTACAATAGCCAGCAGAAGGTGCCAACATTAGAAGCTAGCAAATAACTCAAAGATGGAGAGCAGCATGGAAGGGCTTCAACACATGTGAGTACTGTGGCTTCTGTTCTCTCCTTCTGCCTTTCCTTATGTGGCTCCCAGAGATAGAACTCAGCTCAGCAGACTTTCATGGAAAGACTTTACCCACCACGACATCTCATGGTCTTTCCCCTCTTTTTCTCTTTCCTTCCTTCCTTCCTTCCTTCCTTCCTTCCTTCCTTCCTTCCTTCCTTCCTTCCTTCCTTCCTTCCTTCCTTCCTTCCTTCCTTTCTTTTTTCTTCCCGCCTTCCTTCCTCTTTCTTCTTTTCTTTCTTTCTGTCTTAAAAGTGGTCATTAACTTAGTTCCTCAACATCAAACTGATTGTCTTACTGTTTTCTGGAGTGGTTCAGCATGAGAAACTCTCAGCCTGGTGCAAAGATCTATTTCCAGTACTGTTCTAGAGTTCACCACACATGCTGTCCTGCATGTCTCTTACGTAGCCCAAGGATTTGCTGCAGCAGAGATCACTAATGATGTCTGAGATGATGGTGATTCTGCGGTCCCGTGAGGAACATCTTGTGGTCCTGGACAACAATGCTGTGATCATGCCTGTGACTTGAGTGAATGCAGAAGCCATGTTTCTGCCATGGTGACACATAGAGTTAGAAGGGGACAAACCACATGCTTATCACGATGAGGCTCAGAACTGGAAATGTTTCACATCACTTTGATGCATTTCACATGGTAACACTGAATTTTTGAGGGTGCTGGGACATGCGGTTTACATTTTGCTGTTTCTGCATAAATTAATGGATAGTGCATTTGGGTAGAAAGCCAGCAATCTGTGATGTACATGTGTTAAAAGTGATGGGCATAAAAGTCCATCTGTAAACAAATTCATGTGAATTAGTGAAGATAAAACTATGTTTCAAATATTAACTTATTTTTATAATAACATAAAACAAGAAAAATTATTAACTAATTTCTCTGTCCTTGTGGCTTAAAATAAAAATACTCAGTTTTCTTACAAAAAAAATCATAAATTTACTTCAGAAGAATGCATATGGTTTGTCTTGGAAAATGAAGTTGTTTTCATGAGTTGGTTACGAAGTAATTACTTATAAGCTTTTAGATAATTGAGATACTTAATTACTATAAAAATCTGAGCACTTTTGCAATGTTTGATTAAAGACTGAAAAAAAATCTTATTTAGATAGATTTACTGTTTGTTAAAATGTGAAAACTAAAATATTTTACTTATTATAGCTTCTTGTGTTAGAAAAAACTCATTTTTTACTCATTTTTTTCAAAACTTACATCTGACCATTTAAAAGCCTTAGAAATTTGATATTTTATAATATAAATAGATGATTACAAATATTTATTAAAATTCATAGTACCAAAACAGTAAATTATTTGTATATATTATCTCATTTAATTATTGAAAGAAATCTCCTACTTTATTAACCTTTTGTTTATAAACATTAAATTCTGTAACAATGAGGGCGCATCTTACACACACACGTTTGCAGACATGGGCACACATACAAATAAACACACATGACACACGGCACACAGAAAAAAATTACTGTATAAATTGAAATATGTCTTCCTATTTTCTTTTCTGTGAAAAGAAGTCATGGCCACAGGCAGGACAACCTTTGTTCTAAACAGCAGTAAATGCTGTTGTTCGATCTGTGATAGACAGAGAAAGATTGCTGAGAGAAGACAGTTAGCGTTACTTCAATAATGCTAGCTATTTTTATCAGAGATGGTAAATGGCGCCTTTGAAAATAAAGGTTCCTG
The DNA here is from genome assembly GCF_014885135.2 of Alexandromys fortis. NCBI lineage: Eukaryota > Metazoa > Chordata > Mammalia > Rodentia > Cricetidae > Alexandromys > Alexandromys fortis. Next base: position 8,834,555 of record NW_026067928.1, read on the forward strand.
GCTGGATAGTGGTGGTGCACACCTTTAATCCCAGCATTTAGGAGGCAGAGGTGGATCTCTGTGAGTTCGAGGCCAGCCTGGTCTACAAAGCTAGTTCCAGGATTTCCTGAGGGATGAGTCACCAAGTCCTGAGTCCTATGTCCTGTTTCCTGTTCCCTGTTTTCCATGTGTACAAGAGAAAGTATGTTCCTGTGTTCCCAGCTCAAAAAGAAACATGGTGCTGACCTTTATTTTAGGAATAGGTTTGCAAACTGGTACATTCAGGCTAAATTTTTTCTAGTTCTCTGTATGAATAAAGTTGTATTGAATTCCCAATATATTTAGTGTCTAGTTATATACAATGTTTATCTCCAAAAACTGTGTTTTATAACTTTTCTCTCAGTTCCTCAAAGGTAGAAGGATGCCTGATTGTCAGGACAGATTAAAATGGGAGCAAGAGCTGGCAGAAAGGCTCAGCCATTAGCAGCACTTACTTCTCTTTCAGGGTACCTAATTTTGGTTCCCAGCATGTATGTCAGCTTACAACTGCTTATGATCTCAGCTCCAGGGAATTCAGCATCCTCTTCTGGCCTCCACTGGCATGCTCACACATGCGTATGTACATAGTCAAACACCCATAAGCAAACAACAAAATAAATCTTAAAAATAATAAAATGAGAAATAAAGTTTATTAACAGCTATCTGTTCCCTATGTATATGGGAGACATCCAAAGAATGAATTCTAGTTTATAGAACATCTTCCAGAAGTGGGGAACAGTTTGGAGAAATCATAGCACAGGGAAAGAGCTTTGATTTTCCGAAGGCAATGAAATATGGAGGTAGAAAGGAGCATGGCAGATAAATAATAGTAAAGCTTATTAATGTGCAGTGAAGGTTTAAGAGGCTCATAGCCATGTTTTGCTGTTGTCACAGATTAATAGGATGTCAAGATATTGTAAATCCATGCCTTGGTTTTTTTAGGTAAATGGAGAAGGCAGAAGCTTTCCTGAATTTTCTCCTTGATTATTCTTCAACTTTATATTTTGAGATTTCAAATACTGGCATCCTACCTACAATGACATCTTTGAATGCCTTTCATCAAAAAATTTACTATATGAATTGTAACAGGAAAATGCCAGATGCCTTATATGAGAAAGGGAGTTTGCCAAGATCGGATTTCTGCATGTTATGTTGACTCTAACCGTTGTTTCAAAGACTCTCTTGGACAACTGGAGTGTGTTGATGAAAAATATCAGACCCAGTTCAGACATGTGGGAAGAAGGCAGGATTATGAAGAATCTGTGAGAAGTAGCTACCAGTCAAATAATATCAACCTGGATTTCAGAATATAACTTTTAAATGGGATCATTTAAGATATAATTAATTAAGGATGTTTTTACTAATGTTCTCTTAGATTTAGAAAGGGCCATAAAAGCAGTGACTTGTGTCTTCATAAAGAGAGGAGAGTACACATAAACACAAAGAAGTAGGAAGACACCAGGGAGACTAAATGAAGCAGGAAAACTTTACTTAATGATATTACAATGACAGAGAGGCAAGTGTTAGAGTGAAATTAAAACCACTGAAACAAATGCCGAAGGGGTTCTAAGAGCTAAAGTTGGGGTGCTGAGCGACCCTATGTATATACATAAGAAAAATAAATATTTTCATAGCTTTTTTAACAAAATGGAATCATTTTGTTAAAATTCAGTCTTAGGGTTTTTATTGCTGTGGAGAGACACCATGACCATAGCAACTCTTATGAAGAAAAACATTTAATGTAGGTGTTAGCATATAGTTTCAGAGGTTTAGTCTATTATCATCATGGTGGGGATCATGGTGGCCTGCAGGCAGACATGGTGCTGGAAGAGTAGCTGAGAGTACTGGGTGGTATTCTGAGTATAGGAAACCTCAAAGTAGTCATTCCCAGTGACACATTTCCTCTAACAAGACCATACCTAGTCCAACAAAACCGTACTTCCTAATAGTGCTACTCTCTATGACATTATGGGGGCCGATTACATTCAAACTATCACATCAATATTGAGTCTTTAGATTATCAGAAAGTTTTCTTAAATTTTTTTGTCTCATATAATTAAATTATAATTAAAGAGCCTGGAAATACAAGTTTTCTCAAGTAAATGATCAAAAGCACAGGAGGGACTTTGTAAAATAGTCATTCAGGGTGGAGAAGAGATCAGGGACAGAGGCAAAAACACGTCTGCCCAAAGTTGAGTTAAGCAGATGCAGATCTGGAGGTCATCTTGGGGAATATATAGTGGGGGGTGAGACGGCCTACAGGAATGGTGCTGAACACTAGCTAAGGTTGTGTGCCACCATGAGGAAAGGTCTTTAGTGGGAGCGGGGCCCTTCTGCTTAGAATCAGAACAGAAGCCTGTCAAAAAAGCAGATTAACAAGAGGAAAACAAAGATGTTTCTAAGCGTTGATTTTGATTTCTGGTCACCTGGCCTCTTAGAAAATCATTTCTACAGTTTTAAACCATCTGGTTTGTGGTCATTTCTTATGACAATCTCACAAAGGAAAAGCATTAAAGGCCACAGGCACCTTTACCCTTATACTTAGATTCTGTCAATTGTTGATAAGGATTCACACTGGGAATAACATGGCACAATGGAAGCGAGACAATAAAAATGGTTTTAGTAATAATTTCAGGATAATAAATACACCCATTATAATTGCTTTTCTCCTTTACGTATCCAACCAGCTTCAGAAATCGACAAATTCTATCTTTATCAACAGGATTTTGAGGCAGAACATTGCTATCTGTAAACAAAACCATCTTAAATAGATGCTGTGCCCTGCTCAGTGTCTAGGAGCAGAAGGATATATTTTACAGACTGAACAATACTCTCTGGAGTGGTTTAAATCTGAGGCAGTCCCAGTTTCTTACAGTCACATTTTGCCCTGTGTCATGTCAAGCCATCTGAATGAACACAATGCAGACTTTTGGGAAGCCACTAACTTCCATGAGAGGTTAACTTCACGGTGATTCATTGCCCATCTTTTTGTCTGACCTCCTACCCTTGTGACTATCCCGTCAAATCTATAGGATTGTCCTAAGAGACCATGAGCATCCACCAATACAGAAGGTAAGCATGGTCTCAGACACCTGGAAACCCGTCAGGAGATTTCTTCAAGATACTAATATGCCTATTGATTCTCACCAAAAGATTTGAAAATTGACTCACTTTTTATTTTTTTCTTTTCTGAACAATAAAATGTTTATAAACTGTTACCATATGGGATAATATTATTGTCATAATCTCTTTCCATTCTGTGTTCTGCACTATTCATGTAGAGGAAGGTGTTGTTTTTTTTGTGTCAATATAGTAAGGGTAAAATATATAATGAATAAGTGACAATATTATCACAATGGCAAGGCAAGTGGAGATCTTAATTTTTATAAAGTAAAACGCAAAGAGGAATTATATAATGCTCATTTTAGACATAAAAACTGCAAAAATAACAAAAAAGAGGTGATAGGCATAACAATTGGTAAAGTAAGCATGTAGCCCCAAACTGAACTACATGTGTGTGTATATATATATGTATGAAGAGGAACACACATCCATCTCATATTTAATAAGTTGTCAGTGTTCTATAATGGGAAATGAATGCTGTATTTTAATTAATGTATTTTTCTTGCAATTAATTATAATGACAACTTAACAGATATGTATATATACATATACGTGTGTGTGTGTAATTTCAGTTATTTCACTGTGATTAAGGAACATATCAAAAGAGTAAGTGGAAAGAATGCAAAAAAAGCTTCAGATGTGATGGACTACTGTGAATTACTGTCTTCTGGACAAGTATGGCTGCTTTTGTATTCATAAACACATAGCAGTCATGGATGTCTATGAAAGAGCCTCATAAGGCTGGGTTCATCAGCAGTTCATCAAGAAGAGATGAGAACCTCATAAGGCCCTACCCTTCTTTTGGAGTTAGCCCCTGGCAAGTTGCCCCTGTTAACCAATGCTTATCTTGGTATTTCTGATTAAATACAGTGGATCACAAAAATAACAAAGAAAAGGAATTGAAAATAGGAAGAAAAATGTGAAGGAGGAGTTTATTTGGAGAGGAAGGGAATAAGAGAGGACAATAGAATAATATAATCACATACATATGATATCTAATATAATATCATGTAAGTATGTGTGTGTTTATTAAAACTGTGGGATGCTAACTCAAAAATGATAATGAAGTCTAGCATCATAAAAATACATTCAAAGCCAGGAACGGTGGTGCAAGTCTTTAATTCCTGCACTCAGGAGATTAGATGTTTGTAGGAGGAGCTCTGTGAGTTTGAGGCCAGCCTGACTACTTAGCAAGATCTAGGGCGGCCAGGATCACATAGAAAGACCCTTTCTCAAAAATTATCCAAAATTTTATCTTTCTATTTTATGATGAATGTACATTTATGATAAAATATAATTTTTATAGATTTAGACTTTGATAATGCATTATATTTCATTATGAGGTGACTAACCCTGCATATGCACATAGGCCTGAAAATGAAGACTTGACCAGAAATATGTTTATTTTTTGCTGAAATTTGGGATCTCTCAAAATACACATGCATAATTAGTTAAGTTATATACCGCAGAATTAATTAAAAGTGAAGCCTAGATTTAAATACAAAGTTAAAGCCAGAGGAAAGCACAGATCAGCAATCATGTTGCTATCATAGCAGTAGTTGATTTTTCATTTTCTAAATTTACCATAGATAGCATTAATCAGAAAATAAAAGAACAGTTACATTTGTGTATCAAAAAGACAATATCTGCTTGTTAAAACCCCAACAGATACTCAACAACTAAGATAGAGTTGGGATGAAGTATTCATAATACACTTATTTGGTGAAAGATTGTTATCTAGTACACACATAAACACACACTCAGACACATACATGCAAAAACACACACACAGCTATACATGTATGATAAAAAAAAAGGTCAAATTATCATGCCAGGCAATGATGGCACAGACCTTTAATCCCAGCATTCTCGAGGCAGAGGCAGGTGGATCTTTGTGAGTTCGAGGCCAGCCTGGTCTATAAGAGCTAGTTCTAAGACAACCAGGTCTGTTACACAAAGAAACCATCTCAAAAAACCCAACAAACAAACAAAAGTCAAATTATCCAATTAAAAGAGACAAATTACTTAAAATCTTCATACAAAGTGATACACAAAATGCCAAAAAGCACATGAAAATGATTTCTGTGTCTTTAGTCATCAACTGTAAAGTGTAAATATTAAAGCAGAGTTTTAATAAATGCCTTCCTTTAAAAATATTGTCTTCTCATAGACAAAGACTGTACTATAGAGAAGAAGTGTAGGACTTTAAAAGTTTCATTTTATTTTGATTTTTGAAATTCAAACTTTACCTTCTTAGAGGAAGAGATTAGAAGGTAGGCTTGTAGCTAATTACCAGGTGTTAGCTATTCACTGCTTTTGTTTCTGCCAAAAGAGCTGAGCAGTTTTAGAAAAGATTTGTTTTAGGGAAAGAACCTATAAATTACATCACAGGAAAGAATACACACACACACAAAAAAATCTAACTTTTCAAACTCAAAGGTCTTGAAAAATATTTTGGTATTATAACTTTTTATTTCATTATTGCACCTGGGTCTGGAACTTTTGGGATTGTTTCTCTAAATTTATTTTAAAGTACAATATAGACTTGGCTAAGATTAAGACATACACTGTCAATTTTTAACATTGTTTTATTTTTAAGATCTCTGTATAGTGCATAAAAATCTAAATGCATTTTTCTTTAAAATTTCTTATAAATTTTTATAGATTAACAGCAAAAAAAAAACACAGTTCAACTGTAGTGTTCAAATCTTAGCTACTCTTTATTTACCATTATTAGAAAACAAAAGTATTGTTTTGTGGGATACTGTGACAAATCAATGATTAGAAACAGTAATTGAAATTTCAGCCCTGGGAAGTCTGACTTTCATCCCTGAAGGCTTTATATGTGATGTAGAATCAGAAATTGGCATTTCACAATAAATAGTCTTCCAGCAACACTATAACATTCAGGAGTGGGCATCTCAATATCAGATTCAAATACTGATAATAGTATGAATGTAAATTTTTGGCTAATAATTCATGGAATATATAGAATATTTATTGTTTAATATTTATATAATATTTAATATATATGAACAATTAATAATTATTCATAAAAATATTCTAGAAAATTTGGGAGGAATATTAGCATACTATAACTCCTAAAACTCAACATTTGTGTTTTATTCTCATACAATTTGTATCTACACCCGACTTAGAAATAGGGATGTAATTGTCTTCTTTACCAAGAAGCTGATTACATCAAAGAAGGGGAATTTTGTAAAAGACATTTTCTTTACCAAGCAGCAAAACCTCAATGTAGTAGTTACTTCTGTTGATATTGTGCTAGACTATTCAGTTCGGAAAGAGCAATGTGATATCGAAAGTAACATGTATAAAACTGAATTATCTACACTTTCCAGTTGTATGAATAGTTCTGCTTCTGAGACATTTCCCTACCAGGGACAAAAACATGATTCTTGTCACCAAATTTTGAGTCACTCTTTGCCAATCCTCTCCCATGTTCTTCATACCCACTTAGTCACAAGGCCAATCCATTGGCTCACGTTCATGCTCTATTAACATGTATGGAAATTGCTTACAAAAGAAATAAAATTCTGCAGAATCTAGTAAACTAAGTAATCAATCATTAATTTCTTTCTAAAAATGGTTCTGAAGAACGTTGGTAGAACAAAGGCAACTATTTTATAGGGTATTAATTCTTTACTATGTATTCTGACCATATTAGCAGAAAATACACATCTGCACATAGGACATACATGCATAAATGTGAACATATGCCCATGTTGAATATCACAGATGCACAAGGACTCATTACTGGACAAATAATAAATCTAGGAATGTTTATAGTCATGCATTTAATAAGTGTGAGATTATGTATGCTTTTGCATTGTTTTGAAGTTAGAAATATGAAAATTAATGTATGCATATATGTATGCATAGGTACATTATTCTATCATTATAGAACTTATTACCTCTTTGAACTACAATATTAAACAAAACCAAAAGGATCAAAACATTGTGATATTTCATGTATTAGTACAGTCTTTGAATAAAGCCACAAGGGAGGAAACAAAATGATATAGTGGATGGAGAAGACAGTGTAGAAGAAACAAGTAAGGTAATACTTTAAAATATGATGAAATCAAAAGAATGAACAGAAGCATTTGGCTTAAAATAGGAAGAATGCCCAAAGTCCTTTTTTTATAAATATGGAATTGGCATACTAGAAACAAAATAGAAAATTTTAAAGAAAAAAGTAATCCTTGTGCTTGATAGTGTGTGTGTGTGTACACGCATGTGTTTAGAAGAGGAGAGTTCTTGTACATATGCATGTCAGTTTATTGGAGCTGCTGTGACAAATGGAAAAACAAAATCTACAGTAAAGATATCCACAATGAAGGTTGTATTATGATGGATTTCTTTCTAAGAGCATGCTCCTTTGTTTGAGGGTGGCCCTCTTATCTCTGTTCTTTCACGTTGTTTTTTTTCTCCCATGAATATCTGTGCTGTCATCTCTTCTTATGCAGCTACTAAGATTATAGATTATAGAAGATTATATAGTCCACCATGCACAGGACCTCCTATTACACTGCTTGCTTTACTAATGACCACATCATCAGATACTTTCCACATCTGGGAGTTACACAGAAACTGTATTTGTATCTTGTGTATATAAGTGTGGCTACATGTGCTCATGTGAGTTCTATGTGCGTGTATCCAAAAAGGGCTAGGTGGACTTTTGTGTGTGCTCACATGTGACTGTGCATGTGGGGGAAAGGTGGGGGGGTGTGAGAGGGTCATGGGGAAAAGGATAGTTTTTGCAGGTATATAAATGTGTATATGTATGTATAAACCCATCTCTGCACACACAAGTAGCGAATGGATAAAGTTCTGAGGAAATGCACATGCGAAGTATCTATTATATAACTCAGAATTTTATATTATAAAGGAACTCTTAGTGAATCTTACATGATACTTTGCAAAGAATTCAGATTTTTTACGTATAACAAATTGCTAAGCCTTTGATATGTCATTTTAGCTATGACAGTTATCTTCTGTAGTGGAAGGAGCAAGTGGGAGAACGGTGCCTCCACGCTGAGTTTGTCAGGGAGGTGCAGAAATTCTTCACTGTGGTCTTCCACACTATGCAAGGCTGTCATCAGACATAGGTGAAAAGTGTCCTGAGACATTCAAGGGATTGTAATGAATTTGTCAGCGAGGGCTTTTGAGGGAGATGGCAGCATGTCCCCTATGACAGCTGATATGAAATAGCTGATGTCAAATTTGAGATCATAAACTCGTATGCATAGTCAGGCAGGGCACATGGGCTTTTTGCTCCAGCAAGTTTCAAGAAAAAAGACTCTGAGAGGGAGAGTTCATCAAGACTGGGTTTTGTGAGGAGAAAAAGTATAAGGCAAGAGAAATGAGGTCATGAGGGTATTTATGAAGAAGTAATAAAAATGGGTTATGGGATTTCTACTAGAAAAAGAAAATTGAAGCCAAGATGAATTGGGAATTAACTTTCCAATCTCTCCACATCTATTGTAGTTTTCTGCCAAGATTTTCTGAAATTATATTTGTTGAGGGATTGGTTATGTACATCAAGATTCCTTGCCTTTTCTCTGAGTTTTTCAGGACTTACTTGTCCTTGTCTCTGTGACATACCCTAGATTTCAATTTACAGTATTGGATTTTGGAGTATGATATTGCTATGTTTTCCCTCTGTTATCAAAGTAGTCTTTACATGGTCTCTCTCTCTCTCTCTCTCTCTCTCTCTCTCTCTCTCTCTCTCTCTCTCTCTCTCTCTCTCACACACACACACACACACACACACACAAACTGAAATCATTGGTTATATAAATTGAGTTTTGGAGGAAAATTCATAGGGTCATAATCCCAAAATGTTCCAAGACCTGATAGCTGTTAGTCACTTTTCTCCTCATTATTAAAATAAATTTGATAAAGACAAGATAACGAAGGGTTTATTTTGGCTGCAGAGTAAAGGAATATGGTCCGTTGTTGTAGGGGAGATATTAGGGTGGGAGTAGGAGATGGTTGGTTTTACTTCTTCCAGTTAGGAGGCAAAGGATGATGGATGCCTGTGCTCAACTCTTCAGCTCATTCTCCCCCTTTTATGTTAATTAAAGAGATGTGTTATGAGGAAGAAGAGAGAATGCAATCTAATCAATTTCTGCATTGATTGAATGGAAAGATAAAATTGATGTATATTTGAGATCATCTTTGGTTTATGAGCTCCAACTTTAGATACAATTAAAGGAAAATCTGGGCTAGGAGATACAACTGTACACACACACACACACACACACACACAATTAAGTAGTCCTCTTAAATAATTTTCTAACTGATCATTGCTTCAGCTTTGGTTCTGTCAAGTGCTCCTAAGAAATCTTTGCTGGCTTAGCTCTATGTGTCAGGCCTTGTTGACTCCCCATGTGAGCCTTACTCTTTCTGAGGAGTGAATGGGAGTGGGTCGGGGTAAGGTGGAGGAAAGGTGTGGAGGAGGGGAGAGATGGGATACTATGGCTGGTATGTAAAATGAAAAATAAATAAATATCAAAAAAAGAAGTCTTTGCATTTTTCAAAAGCAATTTCTTTAATTTCTCAGTGCTTTCTATAATTGTAGATGATGTAACAAAGACAATATAAAAGAAATGTAAAAATTATTGTGCTCATGGTGTATTCTTAATAATTACTTAAATTTGGCAATAATATTTTACTTCCTAATTACTTTATTTTTGTTTTTTGTGGTCATAATGAAACGAGTGAATGTAATTAATTTAGCTAAGATAAGAGGGTAGCAAATGGTACTGAAATTTGCATGCATTCATCTGTTTTATGCATCTCTGTTTAAAACAATCACAGTAGTCCACTGCTCTTTAACAGCACACACGCGTGTGCATACACACACACAAATATGCAGGCACACACATCCCTACCCTAAGACAATATAAAGGTAAAACCGCCTCTATCTTTATGCGGCATTACTTCTCTATTGCTGTGTTCTGTACACATAAATATGAAGTGTCTTATTTCTAGAAAGAATTAATCCTTTTAAAGAAACCTGCATAAAAAGTTAATATTTCCCTTGCTTGCATGTTTTTTTTTTTTTTTTTACCATCTGGATCCAAAATGACTTTCCTTGTACATATATCAACCTAGGGCAATTTATTTGGGTATCTTTGATTAAGCCCTTCCCATTAATCATAGATTTCTTCATGATGACTGATGACATGTTACAGAATAGGCATTATACTTAATTTATGATATAAGTAATAACTTTTACATGCAGAAGTATGCAGTGAAACTCCTATGATATTTGAATTCTGTGTACTCAATCAATCTGGGGTTCTATTATTCCTTTTTTTCTCTGTGTCATGCACTTAATTTTCCCTGCAGTCTATTTATTAGCTTAGAATTTTCAGCACGTTCTTGGAAATTTTTCTGCTTGTTGTTGCTCAAGGGAAGTCTCTCAAGGACATTTTCTGTTTAAAATTCACACAAATTTCAGTGCTCTAAATGATGGTAGTTGAAGCTCACTTCCTCTTTATGAAGCATACAAAAGACCTTGCTATTCGTCACACGTAAAATTGCTTTTCTATTATTTTGCCTTGTTGTTTTATTTTCTACTTCCCCCCCCTAGACTGTCTGAGTAGTTTTCATGTGGTAAAATCAATGACAACATTTCCCTAAAAGGCTGAATAAAATATGATGCTTCTTTTAAACACCATGCTTATTCTTGCCCCATCCCTCCTGTCCCATCTGTCTATACCATGTGATCTACACTGTTTGATAAATTACCACTTCCTTACTAGTAGAGTGTTTCATTCAAAGTTATAGCTATACAGTTGTTGGCATTGGCAACATGACACCAAAATCCTTCAGGAAGATTGGCAGTCAGGGAACAAAGCAGGGTGGAATGCTGTGAACCTGGCCTGAATGGCAAACCCAGCGACTGTTGGAAAACTACTCTCAGAGAAATACTTACTTTTCCTTCTTTCCTTCCTTCCTTCCTTCCTTCCTTCCTTCCTTCCTTCCTTCCTTCCTTCCTTCCTTCCTTCCTTCCTTCCTTTCTTCCTTTTCTTTTGGAGACAGGTTTTCTCTGTGTTAATCCTTGGTTGACTCGGAACTCACTCTGTAGACCAGTCTAGCCTTGAACTCTTACACTTTTTCAAAGCTTGCTCTTCCTTCTGTCCATGGGAGCAATTTGCTTGTTGATTAACCCAAATTCACTGAAGAACTATGATCACCTTTGCAAAACTGTAGGCCCATATTTCTATATGGTGTGGCAGCCAGGCTCTAAAGGAATAGCCTCACCTGAGGTAGTCACATAGCCTTCCAGACAGGCTGTCACTGCCCCAACAAAGGGTCAGGATGTTGTTTTGCTCCTTTCTTTGTAATTTGGAGGATGCCTGATAGAGATGCTGATTCATGCCTATGTGACAGCTAGCATACGGAGCAGACAGGTAGTTGGGGACATGACTGAAAGCCATTCACCTGGTTACCTAGGAGACAGAATGCTAATGTATTTACCCCTCAGTTTATGTTTTGGTATAAAGATTGGAGAATAAAGGAAAGGAATTCTTTAGGATGTGAACTCAGGACTTCATGAGGGATCACTGAGGATCTTCCTCCTGATAAAGCAATATGAGTTGTGTCTTTATTCCTGTGCCTCCACGCCTAGGCTCCCACAAAACCAATAGGTGCAGTAGGATCAAAACCCATTGCCATTGTTCTTGAGTTCTCAGTAGTCCTCATTGGAAGAAACCTGTTTTCGTATCCAGGCTAAGAGATTGGATACGAAAACAGGTTTCTTCCTTTTGTTCAACTCTTTTACTCATAGGCACTCAGAATACGTCTATGTGCAATCACCATTACGTTTTTGACCACGCTGTACCTTGGGAGTTTCTGATGCACTATCTTATGCAAAGCCTTTCCTGTGAAGGCAAACTAGACCCCAAAGATGAGTACTTCCTGGAGAAAGTTTATGTCTTGAGTTTGCAAAACAGTTTCTACCTAGTCACCTCCAGTGGGCAGGGCAATACCAGAAGCAATGTTTCAAAATTTTAATTTAAAACATCAAGATCATGTTAGTTCTTTCTTTCAAAAGTTTTAATTTATTGCTTATTTATCTTTATGTATGTTTTGTGGATGCCTGCTGAGGCCAGAAGAGGTCATCTAATTCCCTAGGAATGGAGTTATAAGGGGTTGTGAGCTATACATATGGATGCTGGGAATCAAATTCAGGCCCTTTGATAAAGCAGCAGAAATTTTTAACTGTTGACCCCTCAGTGGTAGGTTTTTTTTTTTTTTTTTTTTTTTGGATTTCAAATTGGAGATTAAGGTATCCTTTATTGCCTGTTTTACATAGTTAGGTATTAATAAAGTGAAAGATAATTGTTTCTGCAAATGTCAAACCTCTGCATATATGTATGATAGAAAAATAGAATGGTGCTAATATTTTTCTTTCTTTTTTTTTTAAATGTAATTTTTTTATTGAAAAAAAAA
>NW_026067928.1:8852420-8885483 GCF_014885135.2 Alexandromys fortis
TTGAGCGATTTATTCATTTCCTCTACCTTTTTGTTTGTAATCTCTAATTGTTTATGGCAGTTTTTCACCTCCTGCTTAAGGTCTTCTATTATTTTCATATAATTCACTTTTGAGTCGGTTTCTTCTAATTCTTCTGGAGTAGGGTGTACAATTCTTCTTATTTCGGGATCCCTGGATTCTGGTGATGTCATGTTGCCTTTCATGTTGTTGGAGGAAGTCTTGCATTGGCGCCTTCCCATCTCCTCTTTCAAATGGAGCCAGGGGAGGCCTGGTGTCTTGGGCCAGTCTTTGCTGTGACTGAGTTTCTGGGTGTATCTCTTTAGTGTAGAAGCAGCGCCCGTCCTGTCGAGCTGGAAGTCCTCAGCACCCAAACATGGACGACTGGTAGTCCAATGACCCGCGGACAAAAAGGAGGAACTAGGGGGGCAGGGCAGGGACGAGTAGAACACAGGACACCCTGCCTCACAAGTTGAAGGTGCGTGTGCTCCCTTTCAGTGGTCTTTGAGGCCTGACATGTAGGCAGGCACTCACTGCTCTTGGTTGGAAGCCTTAGTGTAGGAGCAGAAAACTGTTCCTGAGCAAAGGAACTTGCCGAGAATGCAGGCTGGGGGGAGGGGGGGTCGTGTATAAGAAAGGCAGCCCTGCAGAAGGAGCTGGGGGAGGGGGGTTTGTGCTCTCTTCCGGGACTATCGCCCCTGGATAGCACACACTCACCCATCCAGATGGAACTCTTCAGCACCTAAACAGGGCCGCCTGGTAGTCCCGTGATCCAGGGACAGAAGGAAGGACGGGGCAGGCAGTGCAGGATCCAGGAGAACACAGGAGCCCCTGGAGCCCAGGCTGAGGGTGCCGGGCTCTCTTACTGGGGACCTTGAGGCTCACTGCTCTGGGTGGGTAGCCTTAGAGTAGGAGCTTAAAGTAGGTCAGTGGTAGTTTTATACACTGGTTTTGAAACTCTACCAAATCAAAATACGTAATTATAAATAGTATAATTACAAAAATTGATGAGAAAAATTATAAGAAATGTAATTTATTAAGGCTTGAAATTTAAAAATAGTTTCAGAAATAAATACAACATAGACATGCTGTTAATTTTATAAGCCAAAAATACTTAGAATATTCCATGTAAATTAGAATATTCTAATTTTTAATTCTATTAAATTATTTAATTGTATTAAATTAGAATATTCTAATTTAATAAAATTAAAATACTTAGATAATTTCCATGTAAATATTCAATAGTAATTAATATTTACATGGAAATTATCACTTTTTCATAAGTCCTCTTACCTAAACACAATATATACTAAAAGTTACAGAATAAGTATACAGTTTGTGTTAACTAGTATAATTCTCAAAATGTCTGAGATAACCCACACAAAGACATCTGTCTGTTTTTATGCCAATACAAGTCTATTTTCATTACTGTAGCTCTATAGTAGAGTTAGAAGTCAGGGATGGTGATGCTTCCAGAAGTTCCTTTATTGTGCAGGATTGCTTTGGTTATCCTGGGTTTTTTGTTCTTCTGTATGAAGTTGAGTATTTTTCATTTGAGGTTTGTAAAGAATTTTGCTGGGCATTGCATTGAATATGTAGACTGCTTTTGGTAAGATTACCCCTTTTTTTTACTATGTTAATTCTACCTACCCAAGAGCATGGGAGATCTTCAAACTTCTGATTACTTCTTGAATTTCTTTCTTCACAGATTTAAAGTTCTTATCATACAGGATTTTCACTTGTTTGGTTAGTTACTCCAAGATATTTTATGTTATTTGTGGTTATTGTGAAGGGTGATGTTTTTGTGATTTGTTTCTCAGCCTGTTTATCATCCATATAAAGGAGAGCGACTGATTTGTTTTAGTTAATCTTGTATCCTGCTACATTACCAAAGGTGTTTATGAGTTATAGAAGTTCCCTGGTAGAAGTTTTGGGGCCACTTATGTCTGATTTGGATCCCCTTGATCTCCTTTTGTTGTCTTATTGCTCTAGCTAGAACTTCAAGTACTATATTGAATAGACATGGAAACAGTGGACAACCTTGTCTTGTTCCTAATTCAGTGAGTTTCCTTTGAGCTTCCCTCCATTTAGCTTGATGTTGCCCTTTGTCTTGCTGCATATTGCCTTTTTTTATATTTAGGTATGTTCCTTGTATCCCAGATATCTCCAAGACAGATATTGAATTTGTCGAAGGCTTTTCCAGAATATTTCATAAGGTGATCATGTGTTTTTTTTCTTTATATGGTGGATTGCATTGACAGATTTTTATATGTTGAACCATCCCTGCATTTCTGGGATTTAGCCTACTTAATCATGGTGGGTGATTTTTCTGATGTGTTCTTAGATTCAATTTGCTAGTATTTTATTGAGTAGTTTTACATCAATGCTCATGAGTGAGCTGAATCTATAATTGTCTTTCTTAGTAGTATCTTTGTGTGGTTTGGCTATCAGGTTTAGCCTTGTAAAAAGAGTTTGGCAATGTTCTTTTTGTTTGTATTATGTGGAAGAATTTGAGAAGTATTGGTATTACTTCTTCTTTGAAAATCTTGTAGAATTCTGCACTGAAATCATCTGGCTCTGGACTTTTGTTGGTTGGGAGACTTTTGATGACTGTTTCTATTTCCTTAGTGTTTATAGGTCTATTTAATTTGCTTATCTGGTCTTGATTTAATTTTGGTAAGTGATATTTATCCTGAAAATTTCCCATTTCCTTTAAGCTTTCCAGTTTTGTGGTGTACAGATTTTTTGAAGTATGACCTGATGATTCTCTGGATTTCCTCTGTTTGTTGTTATGTCCCCTTTTCTGATATTGTTAATTTGGATATTCTCTCTCTGCCCTTTGATTAGTTTGGATAAAGGTTTGTCTATTTTGTTGATTTTCTTGAAGAACCATCTCTGTCTCATTGATTCTTGCTTCTATTTTATTGATTTCAGCTCTCAATTTGATTATGTCCTGTCATCTAGTCCTCCTTAATTTCGCAAGTCTTAAAAGTTTCTTTAACCTGTTTGATTGTATTTTTTATTGGTTTTCCTTGAAGATTTTGTTGATTTCTTTCATTTTTTTGTTTGTTTTTTTTTTCTCTCCTTCTTTGAGGGAATGTTTCATTTCCTCTTTCAGGGTCTCAAACATTTTTCTAAAGTTAATTTTAAGGTTGTTTTCTTCTGCTTCATCTATGTTAGATCTTCAAGTTTTTGGGGATGCCATTTACTCTTTGTGTTGTTGTTTGTTTATACCTTGTTGCCTACCCACATATTCCTCTAACTGGTGAAGATGAGGCTGTTTCTCCGGTGATCACTCCTTCCAGTGCCAGTGGGTCCAAGTCTCAGATGGTTGCTCCTCAAGGTGAAGTCAGGGCCACAGTTTCGGTATTTCTGGTCTTCCTAAAATTAAAACTCCCAGAGTTTAGTAGGGCCTTGCATGCCTGCTCCTGGGAATTCTCATGCCTTGTTTGCCTGTTCCTGAAGGTAGCTCGGGCTTTTCTGCCTGTTTCTAGAGGTCACTAAGGTGTTGCTTGCCTGGGGTCCTAGAGGACACTGGGGGCTTCATCAGTTAAGTAACTCTTAACCCAATGTACTTCTTACAGTTATTTCACTGATGATTCTATTTTCTGAGGAAGAAAATAGGGTGGTAATACCACTCAGGTAGTAAGACATCTACAAGTGTTTCTCATTTGTCATATGAGACTTGCTGATAGAGCAGAGCAAAAAGAAGTTGGAGAATGTTTTCATCTACCAAGGCAGTGGTTCAGAAGTCATGTTCCACATGCTGCATGAATAGGTAAAAGATGCCCAATAGCAAGAAACACTTAAGGGAACAGGGTTCATTGTCATCATTTTTTCTGTTTTTCTTTTCTTTTTTTTTTATGCTACCTGTGAGATTTCTTGTGTAGGGGAAAAGTGGAATATAGTAGATCATTTGTCATTATTTTAAACTTAACAAGGTGAAATACTTTTTTGTGTTTATTCTAGAAAATGTGCTTTCTTTTATAAATGATAAAATTTGTTTACTTACTCTACATACTTGCTTGTTCTCTCTGTAGATGGTCACGTATGTGCAAGTCCAGGGGAGTTTAAAGGAATTGTTTCTTTGTTTCTAATATGTCAGAAACAAGGCTAATGAACATCATCAGGGTTGGAAGCAATTCCCTTTACCCACTGAACATCTTTTCTGGCCCCAAATGTGATTTCTTTTTTTAAAAACAAGCCAAGGAGACGCTGTTTCACAGCTATTCTCATAGAGAAGGCAGTCTTTTAAAATTCAAATCACCTCTATTTGGGAACGCTAGCAGTGCAGTCCCTTGCTTGACCCTAAGATGTATGGATACTTATTTAGTTCATACTTTATATTGGTCTCCCAGACATGAAAAAACATTTTGTTCGTGTCGTGTACTATGATATATAGACTATGATAGATTTTCTCCACACTGTCAGTTTGGGAATGACACTGTGTAAGATTGGGTCACTGTTTGTAATGGATCAAATAAATTACATTACAGATCACTATCATGGAGACTAAGTGTCTTCAAACAATGGGATCAATGTGGTATTGGCTCTTTCATTTAAGCTCTTGTGATTGACTTAACCAACTTCATACTCATTATTCCTGTATGTTAATAGTTCTTATTTAAAATTTTTCTTCTAGAGCTAAGGGTGGTGACAAAGAGTCACAGTACTAAGGTTAGTGAAAATTGTCTCAATGAATTAGAAATTTGCATCTCATTTAACACTTCCTACGTTTTCTTTTCTATGGATCGATGGGCAGAGAGATGACTTACTATAACACAGAGATGATTGACACTTGGTACTGTAAAAATGTCAGAATAGTGACATGCAGTCAAGTTAGGAAAAGGTATGCTTTAAAAGATACCTATGTCATCCGTGGAGACAAATCTTGGAACAATTGCAGCAAGCTTAAACTGAGAAAGAGATGACAATCAAAGGATTAAAGATCTGGTTTGCCGCCATCAAGGAAGTTATCCAAGAAACCGAAATTCTTAGCAAGGGAAAGGGATTTTAGGATGATGTTTTAGCTCTTCTCTTTCTGTTATGAAACATTGTTACTGAAAGCAACTTTGGGAAGGAAGCATCTATTTTGCTTTATAGCTTATAGTCAAATCATCCAGGAGCTTCTGAGAAGGAACTCAAAGCAGAAACCTGGAAGCAAGAACTGGTGCTGATGTCATGGAGGGGTGGTACTGACTGTTTTGCTCCTCATGGTTTGTTCAGCCTAACTTCTTAGCACCCAGAACTATCATCTCAGAGGTGGTCCACACACAGTAAGCTAGGGTTTTCCCATGTCAATCATTAATCAAGAAAATGCACCGTTCCTCAGGCCAGTATGTGGTGTTCTTATCCCAATTGAGATTTACTTTTCACAAATAACTCTAACCTGTGTCAAGTTGAGATAAAATCAGTGAGTACAGATGGGTTTTTGAAGAAGGAATAGTTATAGTTCTTAGTACTATATGGGATTAGTTACAGAATCATAAACCACAGCTGACATAAAAAAGAATCAAAAACAATACATATTTCTATTTTCCTTCCCAGGAAAGTAGTGAAATCATCTGTTTCCCACAAAACAGAAATATATTATGGAATTGATGGTGGACAGGGTAAGAGGACAACAGAAATTAATTCCTTGCACTATACACAGAATCATCATCTTAAATACATTCTTTGTCCTTAGCTGTGGGAATTTGACAAATTATGCTTTCTTAGATTTTATTAGGACTGACCTCAGTATATGAAACCATCACTGAACAGACTCTTAGTTCTTGATAATGCATCATTCCTTATATGAAGAAGCTAAGCTAAGCTTTCTCTTTGTGCTGCGATTACGTGTCAGCGTGGCTCTAAATTTTGTGTGCATATACAACCAGAAGTGCAGAGAAGTTAATATCTCCGAGGAAAAGCCTTTGATCGGAGTTGCACTGTAAGCAAAAGACAAATGGATTTTCCTTTTTTATGTGGAATGAACGTCCACAAATTAATACAGCTTCCAGGCTAAAATTCTTGATAAGCTCGGGAACAAATCACAGAAAATAAAAAATGGAGGCAGGCTCAATCTGCACCTCGGAAACTCCTCTCCATTCGGAGTCTCATTACCTCTGCAATCAATACTTTACTCATGGGTTTGTACCACTCTGTAAAATATGAACTCCCAAGATTTTCTTCAGAATGTATTTCCTGGGGAACTGATTCTAAGAAAAAGAGAACAGCAAATCCTCCCTCTTATTGAGTAAATATTCATCTCATATATATTTTCAAACAGATTTTTCAGAATTTCTCCTTTCTTTTCCTCATTTTAAACTATTCAGAGCACCTACTCCTCAAGGCCCTAAATAAATATTTTTCTTATCGCATGTAAATATTCCATCACAAAGTGCTTCAAATTTTATCTTTAAAAATGTTGAATTATGTAATAGTCTACCAATTTTAAAATTTTCGAAAAATAGTTTTTGTTTTTCTGGTTTTCACCACAATATTACACATAGTCTTATAATACAGCAATGTTTCATGTTAAACTATACTTTCTTTGTTTTGTGTGGTTTTACTTTCTGTTTCTACCCTACGTTAATATGGTAGCTAGTTCTCTGCTAGTCTTAGTGTTCCAAGGTTTTCATCTTTTGTACTTACTGCCTTCATCTGGTTTTTCTTCCCCAGTTCAGTATTACTGACAGAAATAGAACAAGGTTTGAAAGTACCTTTTAGAATTACAGAAAATAGAAATTTCTTTTAACTTTGTGGAAGACTGTTGATTGATATCTGACCAAAGTGTTGATATTTACTTATTTCCTACTTTAAAGTCACACATTTAGAAAATATTAGGTAAATTGTGAGTGCGGTTGCCTACTACATATAGAAACACTGGGTACTAGGCTTCCTGAGTCATGAATCCTTTAAAATCTTGCATTAAAGATTGTCATGAAAACAATAATTTTGAAGCACTATGGAACTATAAAGGAGACCAATGAGCAATAATGATGTTTTTAGTAGAATACAAATTGTATTCACACTGATGATGTTTTATTATAGTAAAGTATAAAATAGATGTGCCATTTCTAGTTGTGAAATAGTTGCACACATACAGCACTCAAAAGAGGAATTGCTCCTCACAATGCATGTATTCCAGTAAACAGTTCTGCTCTCTGTCATCCTGCTTAGGTGGTCCCCTTCAGCTAATAGACTATTTCTATCTCTGTAGACTCTTCTCAGTGGCTAAGTTCAAGGAACATGATCTCTTTTCCTTAAACTATACATCTATATTTCACCTTTCTACCTTGTACTCTTTGCCAATGACTGGATCATAAAAATCTGTTTTTAATCCATAAATTGAATCTTGATTACTGAGGCCAACTATATTTTCTTTATTGACCATTTAATTCTATTAGTCTATTATGTTTCCTTCAAGCATGCATATTTAAAGCATGTAAAAGCTGCAGCTAAAATGAAGTAGATAATGTATTCTATTCACCAAACTTTTTTTTTAATTGTAGATGATATCAAACCACTCACAGTAGTGTTTTAATTAGGTAATTTAATTTATTTAAACACTTTTTATTTTACTCTTTTTCTGATACTGGAGATCGAATTAAGGGATGCTTATGTGCTAGACAGCCACTATGCCACTTTAAACGTGTCTCCATTACTTGTTTTAGTTTTTTTTCCTTTTTAAAGAAAATGCAGAATTATTTGGGGGAATTTACTGCAATTATTCATGTTCTAGAGTTGAGGGAAACAAAGTATTTCTAAGAGTAAAAAATTAAGATCAAACTTGCTTGAGTCATAGAAAATTTTAAGTTTGCATTATTTACATTGAGATTCTTAATACAGTTACAAATGTTTTAATTCATTGTTTTTTTTACTCTTGAGATTATGGCTGAACCATTTCTTCCCTCCATTTCCTCTCTACAAAGCCTCATACACACAGCTCCTCACTTTTAAATTCAATGCCTCTCTATCTTGCCACTATGTGAATATGTGTGTACGCACGAGTACATATGTATATGTACTATATGTAAACATACATTTCCCAAACATACACTTCTCAGTTTTAACAATGTCTCTCACATCAGGGCTGACCATTTGGTATTGTACAGTCAGCTGGTGTATGTTTCCATGGAGAGGAAACATTTCTTCCACTCTCAACATGTCTTAGTTGCCTTTAAATTCTTCTGGGCTTTCCGTTTCTTCTTCTGTATGTCTGTTGAAGTTGCTCAGCTAATATTTAGGTGGTGGGACTTTATGTGTGTAGCTTCCCACATTCCTAGGAGATACAACCATAGCTAACTCCCTAATTTATGTGGGAGTTGTTGGTCAGTTCCCCCTTCGAGGTTTCTGGGTCCTGTGTCTTCAGCAACAGAGTCTTACCTCCCACATCTGCTGGGCAACCAAAGGCTTATTTTGATATTTGTTGTGTGTTTGAATATATTCTGGATCTGTGGAGAACTCAAGATGTCAGAAAAAAAAGACAAGTCCCAGTCATTATGTAAATTGCTGCTCTACTTCCAGAATATAGGAAAAAATAGCATCATGCAAGTAACTCAAGAAGTTTTTGTTTATGGAAATTAAAATTTAGAGGCTGAACACAGCCAATTTGTAACTATTTCTTAAGAATGTAGGTACAGCTTTATGTGAATGTTTAAATCATAGCTCATGCAAATTTTGATCAAACTAGTCAGCGTTCAGTCTTATCTGAATTCTTTACTGAGAAAAACCACCTGGACTCATGTGGTTTCTTGTAGGCTTAGATTTTTCCAAGGTAGTGGTGGCGTTGTGGTGTTGGTGATGGTAGGCTGAAGGCCTCCTTTCCTCCTTGCCTCCCTGCCTGTTGGGCGTAAGCTTTTAGTGTTAAGGTCATAGCACTCCGCTTGACCATTATTAAAAGACTGGGACGCGCACTACTACCGTATCTGTGTGCTCTGCATGGGAATCTGTAGCAAGTCACTATAGGCTTCATAGCTGAAAGAACTCTCTGCCTGTCTCTTCTTAGAGACTTCTATCCTTTTCTAGTAATCATAGAAATATGGTTCCTTAGAACTAGAAAGCACTTTGGTGTAATTGAGTTTCAGCAGATGCCATTAACAATTAACATGAGTTGTTTCCAAGCTTTGTTAAGTTTCTGAAGTAGAACACATTTGAGTTTCTTAGTATTGGGCTTTCTGATATTTCAGTTTATTTTCCTGTAGCTTTTCATGTTAAATAAATAACACAAAGTTGCCTTTATGTAAATCAGTTGAAATAGTACTTAGGTTTTTCTGATCTTCCTATAGTTATGCAATTACTCTCTGGAAAATTTGAAGCTGGTGCCTGATTATGAATGATGACTTCAACATAAAATAAATCAATATGGTGTTTTGATCCATTACTTGCTAGCTATTTATTATGAATGTTTGTACATTTGGAATCTGGGAAACAAATATATTATTGATACAGTCAGTATTCTCATTATTTGGTAAGAGAATTCATTACTGTATAAAGAGGGATACCATTTCCAAACTATTTCTAGAATTTAATATTTATTTTATACTCCTACAAGATTCTTTATAATCGTCTGTTATTTTTCTGTTGAAGAAGACATAGTGCACTGTGTAGCGTCAGTACCTATACGACTTTTCAGGTTCCTTCATTCAGAAAGGCAAGAGAACACATTTAAAATGTGCTCAGGAATCTTCTCTGAGAACCAAAGTAAATGTTTCTGTACATTATCCAACAACGTAGCATGCATGGAAACTTAACAAATATTGATAATATTCATATACCTTTCTATCTAAATATATTTTAAAGAAAGGTCCCTCTTACTTTAAATATTATTAATTTGCTTCAAACTACACATAAAACTATATGAAAATCTATAATATAGCAAAGTGAATATGAAACATTAACTGTAATATATATCTTGACAACTTTTTAAAAACAAAAATCTGATACCACTCCAGCTAAGAGCATACCAGTTTTGTCTCACATTGTTTATTCCTGGACTTCTGAATCAAGTGATGTAAAATATCCTGAATATTGTCATTAGTGTAAGTTGAAAATATAGTGTAGACATTAAACCATTTGCTTCCCGAACAAATTGTTTTAACAATTTATATTTTCTTTTCCCTTGCTAAATTTCAGGATCATTTACACTTCGAGATCTTTTGTAGGTGTGAGTTTCAAATATGTGTCACTGAATAGAATATATTTGAAGAAAAGAGAATTGTACCTTACTATTCAAAAATTTCAAAGTAACATGTAAATACAGCAATTCAAGAATGAAGAAAATGTTGCACATATCTTGAAGAGTAATATAAACTGTGAGAATTGAGATTTATGTGTGTCACCTTCACTATTTTATGGCCTGAACTTATCAATATTCATACCTGCTGCAACTCAATCAGCTTTGAGTTTATATTGGCAATAATGACAGCTTTCTGGTTTGGAAGCACTTAGAAGCCCTATAGAGCAGTGGTTCTCAACCTTCTAAATGCAGCTCCTCATATTTTGGTGGCCTCCAACCATAAAATTATTTTGTAAAACTCCATAGCTGTATTTTTTACTGTTATGGACCATAATGTAAATATCTTATATGTAATATATTTGATATGTGACCCTATGAAAAGCTTGTTTCATCTCTAAAGGGGTTGAGACCCACAGGTCTATAAGCAAACCCTGTCAATCATATCTAATAACAATAGCTTGGAAGCACTATGGTAGTTCAGCCAGCATTTTTGCACATTCACGGATGTACTTTGTTCCTTCCTTTCTCTTCATGATACACAGAGTTCTAGATATTTCTCTTCTCCATCTTTCAATGATGTCAGGAAGTAACCTTTGCCTTTTGTCATGGTTTAGTAGGTTTAAAAAATTAGTAGTGGCCCATTTCTTTAATCCAAGCACTCAGGACAAAGGTAGGCAGATATCTGTGATTTCAAGGCCAGCCTGGGCTATAGAACTAGTTTCAGGATAGCCGAGGATACACAAGAAACCCTGTCTTGAAACCCACTCCATTCAAAAAAGTGCTCATGTTAACTTATTTATGTAGTTCTTTTTGGAGGTAGTCAATGATAACCATATATAATAATGATTTAAATCACCACACACACACACACACACACACACACACACACACACAGATATGAAACTTTGCTCATCTCCATTTCCTCGTTGCCCATATGTAATTTCCTTCTCCACCACCGTTGTCACTTTTCTAGTCGTTTCCTCTTCTACTTATATGTGATTTTGTTTTGAGCTTTAGATCCTTATATGAGAAAAAAAAATCAGTACTTGCTTTTCTTAGGCCAACTACTTTTTTTCATATCACCATCATATTTATATATTTTACTACAACCACATGATTCAATTCTTCTTAAATAATACTATATTGCATGCATGTGCCCTGTTTTCTTTATTTCAATCACCCATGAATGGGCATCTGTGATGATTAAACACCTGGGTTATATGAACACTTAGCAGTAAGCAGAAGCATATAGTTATCTCTTATATACCACTTTGATGCCTTTGGTTATATTTCAGGGGGTGTTAGAGTTGAATCATGTCATAGTTGAGAAACTTTCCTGCTGCTTACCACAATGGCTATGCCAGTTTATAACCCTACCATTACTGTACAGGTTGTTTTGTAAATCATATTTCCATCTGCATTTGCTGCTGTTTGTGTAATTTATGTTAGCCACTCTTAATGGGGTGATATGACACCCCAAAATTGTTTTTTTAATTTCACTTCCTTGATGCCTAAAGATACACATTTTCACTTATATTTTGGCTATGATTTTTTGCTCTTGGTTTGTGTGAATACATATAGCTTTTAAAATTATTTTGTTTTATCACTTAAAACAACTAGAGGCTTAAGAGAGGTGCCTCAGTTATTAAAAGCCCGTACAACTTTTGTAGAGGACCCCAGTTAGAATCTTAGCTCACAAGTTAGGCAGCTCACAATTATTTCTCTAAGTCTCCCTTAGAGAGAATATGGGGCTACAGATGTGCAAAACTTGGAAATAATCTAAATTTAATTTTCTTATCTACACATCATAAAATTATCACCAACATAAATTTTCAAAAAATCAAACATATAAAATTGATCACATTACAAAAGTCATTTGGGGGATTTAATCTATTTACATGTATTTCCCCCCAAATTTCCTGTATTATTTCTGTAATAAACAGTCTGGTTTTATTCATGGTACTGAGAACGGCACAGTGTTTTCAGCAGTATTAAGTATGATTTACAATATAGCACGCGAAAGGGTGCTCAGATAGTCAGCTGCATGTTGCTTCTGTTCCGGCTGAAACATTCTCACCTCTCTCCCCATCAATTGCTTGAAAAGGCATTTTCCTTTTCTACTTTTCTTGTTCACATCTTTAGAAATACCTTGGACTGTCTTATATCAACTCCTGACTTTTGAGAAGACAAATCCATTATTCTTTCCAGTTTTTACTTCCCTCTAAGCTCTCTGAAACCTGTCTGTATCCGTTTACTCTGAGCAGCAGATGTTTCTGTGTTTATTCCCCACTCCCTCCCTATTGCAATTTCTTCCTCAGAGAGGAAGAGAGCAGAGCTTCCAGAGGAACTGTGGAAAATCTCTACACATCTGTTCCTCCCTGCTTTCTTACATGGTGAAAAATTTCTTGAAGATCTATGCTATTCCTCATGAAAAATTATCAAGTGGAGGCTAGCTTTGCTTCAGTTATTAATAACTCCACATGTATATATAAAAGCAACTACAAATATAAATTAATGTAGAATTATAATTTTAATGCATCATCCTTATTTGAGTGAATTTTAAAATATCACTGTATGTGGATTTTTACTATATGTTGCTTCAAAAATTTATTCCAATTATTTTGATTCAGAAATATGTTCATAATTAGATCAATTTAATTAATTACAATATCTCAGATCACAAGTGCTTAATTACTGAGTTACTATTATTTTACAATAAACAAAGTAAACCATAACAAAAAAGGACTAACAGTAAGAGTTTAGTAATGGGTTTTAATTGAAGAGTTTGCCGATTGTTTTTATCAACTTGATATAACCTTGGAATATCTGTGAAGATGGAATACTAACTGAGAAAGTGTTTCTATAAGATTAGTCAAGTTTGTGGGATATTGTTTAGATTAAAAATGTAGGAGGTCCTAGTCCAGAGTGGCCTGTGCCACCAGTAGGCATGTAGTCCTAGGTTGTTCAGGAAACTGTCTAAGCAAGTTATGTGGAGTGAGCCTGTCAGGAACTGTACTTTATGGTTCCTGCTTCAGGTCTAGCCTCCGTTTTTCTGCCTTACCTTCCTACTTTGATATTCCTGATGATGAATTATAGGTTGCAAGCTGAAATAATCCCTTTCATCCCTTAAGTTGCTTTTGGTTGTGGTGTTTATTACAGCAATAGAAACCTAACTAGAACAAAGATTAAACTTATTTGTATCAGTTTATATACTAGATGTTGAGTTTTTGAAATTATCCTTTGAAATTCAAGGATTGCAAGATTGACTATCATAATCAGTCTGTAATGAATCACATGTACACTATATAATGAATTAACAGCCTATTGGCAAAAAAAAAAAGCACCTAATACTCTTGAGTGCATATTTTTGGAAGGGCGGACAGTGTTATTGTGTAGATTTTTAAAATCTTAACATTTTAAAAAGATAAAGAACATTGTTTGTTGTCCTTTACTTCTATCCAACTTGAAATCAGTCTCAAAGTATGATCTGCTGTCCAATGAAATAAATGTTGTGGAGAAACATTGAGGCTTATAATATAGACTTTACACAGCACTTTAGCATTACCAACCAGTATAAACTTGCTTAGACAACTTCCTTCCTAACTCATGGACCCATTTATTAGCAATGCATATATATTAGATATATAATATATATAGTATTTGTGTGTTTTATGAACACTCTTTGTAACCAACTAGTAAATTCTATATACCAACATGGGAACATCTTTGCTTCACTGAACCCAGGAGGGTGAAGATGTGATTCATGCAGTCACATTTCATTAAAATGACAGCCTTCCAGCAAAGACCAGAGTGTGTTAGCCATACCTATCAAAAAAGGGTTTAGGTAATAGTGGAAGACTTGAAGTTCCTTCTAGCCTCTTTTAAATTAGTAAAGGAAGAAGAAACTTTGGAATGTTAAAATTTATAACTATATGATCAAGGTTGTAATTTTGTTATGCTTTTCAGAGATAGGTTTTTTAAAAAAATTGCTTACTGTAGTTTGTGGTAACTTTTAAGATAACTCTTATTATAATGAGATTTACTAATATACAAAAGACATTTTTAATGTACATATTTCCACTGAAATGTAATACAGATGATCTATTTGCAATATGACATAAAGTTAGTGCATGTGGCTTCTTTATTATTTAATCAGCAAATTTCTAGTTTCCAACTATCAGCAAGTATTTATGAACTATCAAAAATATTTATTAACATGCACTAATTGACCAAGAAATAATTATCTGCAAGATGAGTATATTAATAGATATTTTTGTTGGATGACTGAACACATTTATTGGTAAATAAAAACATGAGAACCAAAATTTTAACTAAAAAGTTAGTAATATTGTGGTATAAAATATCAGACTATTTCTGAGAATATGTGAATTGTAGTTTTTGTTACTCATTTAAACATACTATCTGTTATTTCATTAAAAATTCAACTAGTATAAAAAATATTCAGCAGAGAGCGAAGTGATGGAGACAAGGAAATAAGGGTCCAGGAAGACAATAAAGTGTTCTGGATGAAGCTTTTTGGAACCTATAGTCTTTTTAATATAAGCTATAATAATTACAGTAGATAGAAGAATGGAGAGAAAAAATGTTGTGAATGGCACTAATAGAATTTGAGGAGCTAAGTTAGTAAGTAAAATAGTGGGTAGATAAGCATTTCTAGGAAGATATGTATTGCAATAGGTCAGAAGCATGTGTTCCATGTGTCTTAATCCTCACAGCCTGCAACTTCTTATAGGGATCTCCCGGGATGCAGATGTTTGTTTTGGAAGGGGAGGTTGCACTCCTTGAGAAGAAGGCTTCCAGCTATGCTGAAGTTGGTCTTTGAAGTTGGGATGAAGATGTGATGGGGAAATCCTGGGGATTGAGGGAAGTCAATAGTGGATATTCACAAGAGAGATTGCATACTTGTGTAAAAATTTCACAGAATATCACTTGAAAGCAGCTATTTAGCAAAGTAGTTTAAATGAGAAACTTAAACAAATGATACCTTATAGCAAATCTTGTTCCTTATTACATTCTAAATCTTACCCTTATACTCAGGTATAAGTGAAGTTACTAACTCCCATCAAAGAAGCCACTCTTACAGCAAGTGGAGACCACCAAAGCAAACCAAATCTGGACACAATACAGATACCAACTGATGGAAGCCCAGTTCTAATGACACATTTTAGTTCCTGTGTCAAAGGAACTAAGTCACAGTTCCTACGTCGATGGCCCAGGGACTATTGTGGTAGTGGATAGTAGAAAGATTATACAGCTAGAACACCTGGAGGTCTACCGTGCAACTGATTTTCCTAGAAATGGCAACATATGTAAAACCAGAACATTAGCAATGCCACAGACAAAGGAAGTTTCATGGAGTCACAAATAAACAAAAACTATAGGCAATTAGTGACTGCTAAATATAACTTTCCCCAGGGATGAGTCCCTTATTAGTTGTCTAATGTAGTGGTTAGCCTTAAAATCATATACATGGAGTTGCAGGTTGTGAAAGCCAGAACACATGGAACAGATGTTTTGACCCTAAAGTGACTCTCACAGCTCTTCTCTTTTCTCACCACAATGTAAGTATAATCATTCAATTATTGAAGGAGTGTTTATTACATGTACTCTCTGTGCTTTTACAGATCAGTTAAAGGTGCAAAATAAAATGGTAATCAATAGAGAAGACAAGATTCTTACCTCCACTGGTGAATTTTAATGTAACATCATAAAAAGAACTGAATTGCCACTAAAAGTTTATTTTTTTTTTTACATTTTTGACTGCTCTGCACATATTCCTGGCTCAAATTTGTGTTTAATTTAGGAAGTACTGTTTTCCTATTTGTAATGAAACTGTCACTGACTTCTTGTAGGTGGCTATCACACTGGAATGGAACAGGGAAGTTACTGAAAATATATTTCCAAATCTATTCCAGAAAATAAGAAAAATACATTGTGCAGTTGCAATTTCAGATACCATTTTCAAATTAATATCTGTCACAATATACATATATTTAGTAAAGGGGTCAAATATTACTGTACATTAAACACAATTATACAAGTTTTCATATATGAATATAACAAATATTTTAGTCTTAAAGTGGAAATATAATGTTGAGGGTGTTGTTTGCAGAAAACAAAACATGAAAGTAGTTAAGCTTCCTGAATCAAAATAAGAGAAAAGCGACATAATTTAGATATGAGACTTTTTAAAACGATTTCTAACTATAGCTTCCTTCACAGCATTGCTGAAATAAACCAACTCTCAGAACAGTTTAGGAATGCATTTATTTTAAAAATTAATAATGTTATAGTTAGCAATATTTTACATGAAAAATACATAGGTTGTGATGACTGCATAAACTTAAATTAAAAAACTATGCAGTGTTTTAACATGATATTATCTAAATGATGAGAATTCTGAGCAATATTGTAGTTTATTGTGCATAAACTAAAGCTGGACTGATATATTAATTATAAAAATTGCATTATTTATACTAATTTAAAAAATAATTAATCCACATTAAAATGCTCTTTACTTTAACTTTTTAATATTTGATGGGTGTTTTTCAAGTCAAAGAATTACAAACTTATTCAATTATAGAGTTGAATCTAGATATTTATCTCTTGTTGAGCTGAGGGTAATAAAAATTATTCCATCTTTCTATATCCCTTAAGAAATTAGGAGGTTAATGAGAGGTTATATTTTACTAATCGACAACTAGAGTATCTCTCATATATGTACTCATGTGGTTCATTGAAAAGTTTCATGTCCTAGGTTTAGTAAAATCCATTAGATACTTTCATTTAAGTAATTACACAATTTCAATGATACAAAACTTAAATTGAATGAAGGACATTAACTATCAGATGTTAAAAGAAGTGGTTCTCCAGAAAAACAAAAACAAAAGCCAAACCATTTCAATGGTAAAAACAAATATCTTGATTTCTGAGTGTAGGCACTGTAACTGAATTTTGTAATCTGCTTTGATTTAGACATCATTCGTTATTGAGTTGTGATTTTCACTTCAGGGCAATAAAAATGTATTACCTTTTCTATAAACTTGCTTTAAATGCATTTTTGTTACCATAGCAACCCGTCCTTTCTAGCTTGCCTTTTATACTTATTTTACACTCTTATTCTAGCATCTTTTATACCTTAAATATATCAAGACTATAAGAATGTACTTTAATTTAAAAAGATGGTGAAAAATAATGACTTTATATTAAATTTTGATTCAATAATAATTTAATCATTATCAATACTATTATTGATTTCAGTGGTCCTACCATTCTAGTTAATTTTCAATGTGTTCAAACTTTCTAACCAAAACTAGCTACAGGTAGTAAGGGTTCATCTCAACTTATGCTTCCAGGTCATAATCCATCCCAAGGTCAGTAGATACAGAAACTCAGATTTGCTAGAAACTAAAGCAAAAGTCAACCAGCAAGGTGCTTCACTCAATACCATGCTTTCTGATAGATTTCCCTTTTCTTTGGAAAATAGCATATAATTGCATTGTCTCTCTCATTTCTTTTCCTCCTTCTAGCCTTTCCAAGCACCTTACTTCTCTCAAACTCATGGACTCTATTTTGTTTATTATTGATATATTGCCCTCTGTATAATGTTACTTGTGTGTATATGATTTCAATTCTGAACATGGACAATACCAATAGATATGCTTATATGGTTGGGAAAAATTTCTTGGGACTCAACCCTCGTCAAGAACTATAAATGACTAAGGAACCTGAGGCTAGGAGAAATAGTCTTTTCTAAGAAAGAGACCCCAAATTGGTTATCCAGTACCAAGTGGTCTGCCCTGAATTCTGCCAGCTTTTTAATACAGTCTTGTAGTGTGATTTCTAATTGGTCTTAATAATAAAAACCTGGAGTCAGTTAGTAAGGGGTGAAAGCTGATAGATCAGAGAAGCAGAGCAGCCAGCCATTAGTGTTCTTGACTGTACTGAATCCTCTGACTGAAGGAGACAAGATTCTGTCTCTTCAAATCCTCAGATTGAGTTCCATCTCTACTAAACCTAAGACAAAATCCTGAGCAGTTCTGTTGACCTGCCAGTAATGATTCCAGTGGTTTCTGAGCTAATGGGAGCATATTTCTGATGGGATTCTTTGTGTCCAACAATAGAGTGACTTCTTCCTAAGAACTTAAGAGTGAATATGATCTATGGAAGCTATGTCCGTCTATGAACATGATAGTTGTCATGACAGAGGTGAAAATATCTAAGGTTTTTTCAGGCTGCATCAAAAGAGCAGACAAAATGTTTCAAAATAATTAAATCTCAAGAATTTATCTCCCAATTTCTTTTTATTTTATGTGGCTATCCTAATTCTCTAAGCTGAGTTTAGAAGTCTACACACAATTGTTTTTGAATAACAAACAAAGGGGCTTGAAGAGTTTCCCATTGACAAATGCAGATTAGGTAAAAAAGGAAGGAGCACCATGCTGATTTTGTTAGTAGAGCTCAATAGTACAACTGGAAGTAAAGGATGGTGATGCTGACATCTGCTCTTTTCATATTCAGGAACTTTTTAAGTTATCTGGTTTTGTGTGTTTGTGTGTGATAGCTTGTGTGTGTGTTTCCTTCAAAGCTGAAACTGTACCTGGTTAGAATTGTGTTGGGGAAAAATGGAAGAAAGTATCATTGACTGAAGATTGACACTGTCCCATCAGATGGACTGCTGAAACCTATTGAGGCATTGCTGATCTTACATTTTCTAGGTAGAGAAAATACAAACACACTTGTGCTTAGATTTATCTTTAATTTTTATTTATGTTCCTGCATATGCCTCCCCCTGTTTGTCTCTGTCTCTCGTGTGTGTGTGTGTGTGTGTGTGTGTGTTTAGCATATGTATATATGCTGATACCAGGAGATCAGAAGAGGGTGCTGGATCCCAGCAGCTAGTATTACTGGAGGTTATGATCCAGGAGATGTGGAAGTTTGGAACCAAATATCAATCCTTTGGAAGTGCAGGTGAAGCATTTAGATTCAAGAACAATGTGTTAAAAGGACAGTTCAAGGAAGGGATTTCTCTAGTCACTTAGGTCATTTGGGGTCATTTTGTCAGTCATGTCATTTATAGCACATGGTTAAAATGACATTCTGCAAATTACCTCCAGTCTCATAATAATTACCAGGAATTCTGGGGAAATCAGTTATATTTATATAACAGTGTGATTATAGACGACTACAATTAGGGTTAAAAAAGGAAAGGGGAAAATATTCACAGCATCATGATTATTGTGAAGAGACTTAATGTTCACAGTTTAGTGTGCACAGGATTAGGGTTTTTTTTTTTTAGCTCTTGTAACATTTTTTGGAGATGAACAGTAA
Source organism: Alexandromys fortis (assembly GCF_014885135.2). Taxonomy (NCBI): domain Eukaryota; kingdom Metazoa; phylum Chordata; class Mammalia; order Rodentia; family Cricetidae; genus Alexandromys; species Alexandromys fortis. Next base: position 8,871,991 of record NW_026067928.1, read on the forward strand.
TAGCTCAGTTTGGGGTGATTGACTAGATGTGAGACAATGAAATCTGTATTAGAACTATTATTCTGATTTTAAACATACTCATAGGCTGGCATGACTTATTCACGCCCACTTGGATGGAGGGGTGAGGATTAAGAAGGAAATAGACAAGAGACAACAGACAGAATTGATAGGAAATCCAATGAATACTGCGATCTGACCAAATTTATTTCTCATAGCAAAATCCAAAATAGAGGGAAGGTAAGAGAGTTCTTTCCCATGATACATAGAACAGATAAATGTAATTACTTACTACCTCAATACCCCAAACTTTAAGAAACCACACCGTGGATCAAACATCCTTTTGTCTAGGCAAAACATCCTGTAACCACACCTTAGGTCAAACGTTAGCATATTAGGTCAGTAAGATAAATAACCAGACCAGCTCTAGAATAACTGTTATGTTTTAATTGTTAAAAGGGGAAACTCATGCTACAAGAGTGGGAGGTCCGATGTCCTATATGTCAGGCAGCACCACACAGAGAGAGCACTACAGATAGCCACACCCTAAATAGGTGTGTTTGTTTGATAGTTTCCTCACCAGTCAAACACCCTATTGTATATCCTTGAAGGAACAAGAGTAGGTGTGAACTCTCTGACCCACAGTCAAGGTGGAAGGAACTCACTGTTGTAGGCTCCACATTATCATCACTTATCTTCTTGGGAATTTGTTTTCCTTCCCCAATAAATTTCCTTTCTGCTCCATGTCTAACGTAGAAGGGATGACCTTCTCTACTTTTCTCCTCCTGTAGGTTATCAAGGTGTTGCTCCCAAACTGCAAAATCGTTCTCTATTAAATTTTAACAAAATTGTTTTTATTAAAATTAAAAAGTTTTAAAATAGTTTCTTTTACAAATTACAGAAATGAAGATAATCATGAAATATTTGGTGTCTGCATTCAATTAGCTCAATGCCTTCCATTCTGCATGCTGTTTTACCTTTGTCCTCTGCTTCAAGAAGATCTCTGTGAAATTGTCAAGAATATCTTTATAGTACATTCCTTTCCATTAGCAAAAGCACTTTCATTTTTCATTGTTTCACTCCATTATTTTAGGGATTTTAATTTATTATTAAAATTCTTATTAACTTAAGATAGAACACTTTGTATTCATTCCATATATTATAATCTATAGTCATTTTCAAAAGAAATACATTTTATAGTATAAAAATGAGGGTGAAAGTTTGATGAAGTTGATTCAAGCTACAAAATTATACAGTAATTACTCAGAAATCTTTTCATGAGGCAACTCATCGGAGCCAAGAGTTTTGTTGGATGTTTAAACCAAAATGCAAGGCAAATTGGAATTATTGCCTTGTGAATAAAGTGGTCATTTCTTGCTGTAAGATTTCTTGCTTTAGCTATTCCCCTTCGGTTACAAATTTGGGATTTATCTTCGACAGTTCAGCAATATTTGAATTTGAGCTATGTGTGAAGACAGTCACACGGACAGGAAATCTGCTTCCCGTATCAGGTCTTTGCTCTTCTCTCCTATGTAACACAGAGATCTGCTTTCCTGCAATTGTCTTTATTGACAGGAATTTGCTCAGCATTTAGGGTTCAGGTAAGAGAATTCCATTTAAGATATTCCCAGATATTCAAGGACATAAAATTACTAGTCCAAAGCTGTTAATTTATAGCTGCTCACGTAGATAGAAACAATGAGCTTGCCTTGTTTTTACGTCACTTTGATAGGAAAAGTGAAGACCTAAAACTAACCTTGCATGAAAAGATTCCTAACTCCTCACCTTACCTTCACCTCAGTTTTCTGATAACTTTATATAGGAGGTTTACTGCTTGTGTCGTACTCATAGAAAAAAATAATTAACCATCCACTGCCAGTCTGGAGGAAGACAAATTTCTACTGATGCCTCTAATAGAAATCAAGACCCCCACCCCCATCTTAAAACAAAGATGTAAAGTTCAGATCTAAAAGGCCTTTAGAGCTTGATAACATTAGGCAAAATTGCTAATGGACCAAGGACCATCAACTTCCTTTGTCTGTTTACCTAGGTCACCTGGTTTTCTGTTCCTTCAAGGTTTTGTGATTCTTTATAGCTGCCATCTATCATGTATGCATGCATCTATCTATCTATCTATCTATCTATCTATCTATCTATCTATCTATCTATCTATCTATATTTATCATGTATCTACCATCTATGTATGTATGTATGTATGTATGTATGTATGTATTTATTTAGATATCATCTGAATCCAGCATTTCTGCCTTTCTGTCTGATACATATATGTGTATAATTTTTGTAAATATTTGTCATTTTATAAGTAACTGAAGTCTTTACTTTCAGACATCTCCATGAATAGATCTGCTATTAGAATGCAAAGTTATTTGATTCTTAATTTCAACTTTAATCTATTTTTCAAGTGGAAATGATACTTTTAATGCCTTCACTTGATTAAACTCCAAAGAAAACTGTAGCTGCACATTGTTTCAGGGCTCACTCACTTTGAGATGCTATCACTGGCTCTTTATTTCACACTCATTCACAGTGACATTACCTTACCAGAGAGAGTACGACATTCCTGACTCTGTGTTTTGTTTTTCTATAGGTTGACATGAGGTTTTGCTCTCGTCCTTGATCACTGTGATTTGTATGGGAAAACACATTTTCCTTATGAAGGCCGAATGAGGTAAGAGGGAGACCAGGAAGAATTTTTTTGTTCACTGATTAGAATTTATGTCATGATCAGAAAACTATGTTGAAACTGTTTCATCATTGTCACTGTACAAACAAAACAATAGAGATATAACTAAAATTAGATACCAAACTTCTCAGACAAAAAATGAATTTAAGTATCTCATATTTCTCAAGTCACAAGGTATATTAAAAATACATATATTCTGTAGAAGACAAGAAATTCCTTACTGTTCTAGACCAGACATTAACTCCCTAATTATTTTCTATTAAACCATTATAATTTCTGCATAAAATGCTGGTAATCTGCTTATTTTTATTATTTGTCTGTAATATGTATTGACCATCTCTTCCAAACATCAAAAGTTCTATTTTCATTTGTTTTATTTTTGACAGAGTCTAATTCTGTAGTTTATGCTACACTGGAACTCATTATATAGCCACGTTGGTTTCAAGTTTGCTATCATCTGCCTGCTTTTGCTTATCAAGGAGCAACCATTTGGTGAGAACCATTTAAACGTATGTTTATGCAACTGCTTAATAAGAGGATACATCCTTTTCCTATACTGAATTCATGCTTTCCTGTGTGACATGATTTGTCCAATAGATTATATGCATACTGAGTAAACATAGGTTTAAAATATGGGAATCTGGAAGAGTAGTTGTTTCTTAATTTGATTTTTAGAATGAAGCACAAAAAGAGGATATAATGAGCAATAAAAATTCTTGTAACTACAGAAAATAAGCTTGTCTTTATGAAACCCAGGAAATTGGACATTTTTTCTAGTAAGAGAACTAAACATATTTTAGAAATATTCATTATATTTAATATGGCAGCATTAATTTATTTAATTCAGTTTATTGACAAACTAAGAAATTCAATGTCTGCAACTTGAAATCAAGATGAGATTTGTATGTTGCTTATGATTAATATAAATATAAAAATTAAATACTGTAATATCCCCATAGATTTTGTAGAAATGTGTTTAAAGTAACTTTATATTTTCTCTTTGTTAGTAGACATTGTGATGAGGAAAAAGAGACCACAAACATTTTCTCAACACATCACTGCAGTGGAAAGTCTTGCACTCGAGGATCTGTAGATCTGCTCTACATCCACAGAGCTCTGTCAGCATGCTCAGTTGGACACTTAGGAGCCAAACTACTACCAATATTTTCTACCATTCCCCAACAAATTTCATCTTAACTAGCAGAGTGTGCTTGCCCAAGTCTGTTTGTGATCTAAAATAGCTTAAATCTAAGTTCAGGTTTATAAGGAAATCTTTGACAAGACTCTAACATGAAAGTCTCCTAATGACTTGGTAATGTTTTGACAATCTAGAAAATATGTTTGAAAAAAATGTTGCAATTGCAAGTTTTCCCTAAGCAAAATATTCCATCTGCTCAAAAATGTTTCAAAATACCAAAAGAATTCACTACAGTACAGGGGCAAGTAATTCAGAGCAGGAATAAGCAGTTTTATGCTTTAATTTTTTTAAAAAATAACCCCTTTTGATGAAATAAATAATAAAAACTGTTGAAACTTTATGAATTTTGAGGAGATAATATAATTGTGTGATAACCTTTAAAGGTAACTGACTCAGGGAGTTATCAGAGATCCCTCAACTGTGGCAAATTGTGTCCTGAACGCTCCCATTAGGAGATCTAAAAGGAACACTTAAAACCTTATTAGTTTAGAGCACAAAGAAAAAAGGAAGTTTAATATGAAAGAGAGGGCTGAATGTACTCCCCTGAGATGGCTATTATGAACGTTCATCATTCATCGCTCCAGCTGAGGAAGTTTCGACAATGCTCTTCATAAGTCACCTTTAATGCTCCTCAGCACAGCTGATGAGGCTGAACCATTGATTGGAGGATTCCACACGTTGCTGTGGATGACCGCAAGTCAGCTTGAGTTTTTTGTTCCATTTTGAACTTTCTAAGTGTTTAACTTCGAGAAGGTGACAATTAACACTCTCCATTTGTACCCTCTGACTCACTGTTTCCCTAGTTTTAGATTTTATTTATTTCACATAACTTCAGTCTCCTCAGCTTTCTCATTACAAATGTGATGGATCTGAGATCCTAAAAAAAAAAACAATCAATAAAACCATGAACAATGTGAATATTGAAAATTTTATTCAATTCAGTAAAACAACTTTAAGATTTGCTTTTCTTTCACTCCTTTTCTCTCCTATTTCTCTCATGTTTTCCATTCTTTTCTCCTCTTTTTCCCTTCTTGTTTTCTTCCTGTCTCCCATATTTTTGCAATTTTTTCTATGAAAATCCTTGAACATTTTTTTTTCACAATCAAGCACCAAAGTGCTAACAAATAAAAGAGCGCCCATTGTCATGGGTATCAATGGATACATAGGTGTTTATTGTAATTCATTACTTACACGAATTTAGGAAGTGTTAGCTGTACTTTCTTTAGACTATTGCTTTTGTTATCATCTTTCAGGTATGTGATCCTTGTGGCTTAGACTGACGAGCATGTACATGTGGCCTTTTAATGAGTAATGTCAATATTATCAAAAACCTGAACATTTCCTCCCATGTGGAGAAGGGAATTGTACTATACAAATGGAAGCCAGCATTAAGTTTCTAAGTCTGTAGGAATTACTCAAACATCTTTTTTGTCTGTATATTGCATCTTCTGAGAAAATAGTGCGCTTGTTTTGAAATGTGTTTCTATAGTTCCAATAATAGAACACCAATACATTTTAGCTAATAATACTAACCTGGAAAAGGTTGAGCTTAACATTTTCAATTCATTACCTTCTAATCTTGCAACAATATAAATAAGATAACTATGTGAATCATTCAGATTATGTGGCCCAGACCAACTACCCTTCTAATGTGCGTGTATTCTTTTGAGTATAGGGTTACATGGACAAGGTGTGAAGCTGTTTTACACCCAGAATATCCTTGTTGAGGGACTCAAAACCAATACAGGCCTGAAAGATCCCTTCTGATGTTGTTGGATAAATGTCAACTTGCATTCTGTCATTCTCTTATTATTAGTCCTGTGTATCTATATTCTAGTTATTAAGACCCAAAGGTACCTAATTCAATTTCTAGCTTCAGTTTTTGCCCCCTAAATTAAGTTGGGTGTATAATTTCTGATTCAAATGTTAAATTTTAGTAATTAGATTTTTTGACAAACAAAGAGGTATCAACCTCAAATATTTCAAAGACATTGAAATTCTGTTTAAATTCTTCTAGCATTTAATATTTGTGGCGTGTGTATATATGTATGTATGTGTATCTGTTCAACTGTGTTCAGTGTACATGTGTTACACATTGAATGTGGTGGGCAGAGGACAGGCATAGGTGTTAGACTTTATTATTTCCCTGGCTTTAGACAGAGTTTCATGCTCTTTGTCATAATGTTTCCTGGGCTAACTGACTTGTGTCTCTTCCAAGGCTTCTCCTGTCTCTTCCTCCTGTCTAGACAAGTATGTTGTGATTATGGAGGCATGCTGTCATGCCTGGCTTATGGAGAGCTACCCCTGAACTCACTTCACTAAGCCATCTTTGTTGAATTCTTATGCATTTTCAGATTCAATGTAATTTATTCTTATTCTTGTATGGGGGAAGTATGTATGTGAAAAGTATATGCATGTTTGTGTATGTGTTTGAATGTCTGTATGTGTGTGCTGGAAAATGTATGGCATGGCATGCACTTAGCAGGTAACTTTTAGGGATCAGTTCTATCCTCTCTTCTATGAGATATGCCCTCTTTTGTTGTCTATTTTGAACACTACAAACACCAGACTAGTGCTTTTGGAATATACTCCTATTTTACTTCCCATTTCACTGTAGGAGTTTTGGGATCACAATCATCATTTTTCTAAGGAATGGCAGGTAAAACTGAGGTTGTTAGACAAGTGATTTTGCCCACTGAGCCATCTTACTGCGTCCCCGCTCTGCACAATCCTTAACATAAAACACTGACCCACAATCTATGTTATGGAATAGGAAGCAGGAAAAACATTCAAAATGTCTCCATTCCAAGGACTTGGGAGGCAGAGCAGGAATCTAAACAAAGATCCAAGAGGGCTTAGCTGTTTCTATTTAATGTCTCCTACAAACCCATTATGGGTGGCCTACCAGAAACAGTAGCTACAGAATAGGAAAAGATCTTCCCCAACCCCACATTGGATGGAGGACTGACCTCCAAAATATATAAAGAACTTAATAAACTAGACATCAAAAAAACAAACAACCAAATTGAAACATGGGATATAGATCTAAACAGAGAATTCTCAACAGAAGAATCTCAAAAGGTCAAAACATATTTAAGGAATTGTTCAACATCCTTAGTCATGAGGGAAATGCAACTCAAAATGACTCAGATACCATTGTACACCTGTCAGAATGACTAAGAACAGAAATACTGACAACAGGTTATGTTGGAGAGGATGTGGGGTAAGCAGAGCATTCCTCCACTGCTGGTAGGAACACAAATTGAACAGCTATTTTAAAATCAGTATAGTGGTTTCTCAGAAAATTGGGAATCAGTCTATCTTAAGACCCAGCAAGACAACTCTTGGGCATATACCCAAAAGATGCTCAATCACACAAGGACACTTGCTCAACTCTCTTCCTAGTAACATTATTTGTAATAGCCAGAACTTAGAAACAACCTAGATGTCCCTCAACTGAAAAATGATAAAGAAAATGTGGTACATTTAAACAAAAACAATTTTTTTTTACTCAGCTGTAAAAAAAAAAAAAAACAATGTCATCAAGAAATTTGCAGGCAAATGGATGGAACTAGGAAAAAATCATCATGACTGAGGTATCCCAGACCCAGAATGACAAACATGGTTTGTATTCACTCATAAGTAGATATTATATGTAAAGTAAAGGATAACCGGACTATAGTCCACAGCTCCAGAAAAGCTAGGTAACAAGTAGGACTCTAAGAGGGATCCATGGATTACCCTAGGAACAGGAAATAGATGTGACCTACTGGGTAAACTTGGGGTGGGAGTATAGGAAAGTGGTGTAAGATGGGAAGCTGAGGGAACTGGATGCTTGAGTTTAGCAAGGAATGGAGAGTAAGAGACTTCTTGATAAAGGGAGCCATTGTGAGGTTAGGGAGAAACCTAGTGCTAGGGAAATTTCCAGGAATCCATAAGGATGATATCAGCTATAGTGAAGAGGGTACCTGAACTGGCCTCTTGTATTCACATCGGTGACTACCCTAATTGCCATCATAGAACCTTCATCTAGTAACTGATGGAAGCAGATGTAGAGATCCACAGCCACGCACCAGCTGGATCTCCTAGAGTTGAGTTAATGAAAGAGAGAAGAGATTATATGAGCAAGGGAAATCAAGATCATTGTGGGGAAACCCACAGTTGACCCGAGCTTATGGGAACTCAAGGACTCTAAAGAGACATCTTGGGGGAGTCTACATGGGACTTAACAAGGCCCTTTGAATGTGATTGACAGTTGTGTAGCTTGGTTTATTAAAGAAGTCCCTGGCATTGAGACCAGGATCTATCTCTGGTATATGAGCTGGCTTTTTGGAACCCATTCCCTATGATGGGAAGCCTTGTTCAGTCTTGATGCAGAAGGGAGGGGCTAGGTACTGCCCCACCTTAATATGCCAGGCTTTGTTGACTCCTCATGGGAGGCTTTGCCCTTTCTGAGGATTGGATTACATGTGGGTTCCATGGGGGGGGCAGTGAGCAGAAAGAGGTAAGGGAGGGGAAACTGTGGTTGGTAAATTAAAGGAATAAAAAAAAAAATAGAGCACGCCTTTAATCCCAGCACTCGGGAGGCAGAGGCAGGCGGATCTCTGTGAGTTCGAGACCAGCCTGGTCTACAAGAGCTAGTTCCAGGACAGGCTCCAAAACCACAGAGAAACCCTGTCTCAAAAAAACAAACAAAAAAAAAATAGAATAAAGAAAAGGAAACAAACAACTTGATCCTACAATGTTTTCTACTTTATTATATTTTGTTTCCTTTCCATTTTTGATTGTTTTACTGGGACTTGAGTGAGATTAGGAACCCAACTGATTTGAAACAATAGGCTATGTCTTGAAATTATAAACCAAATGGGAATTTCAGGCATTCTCTATAATTACTTAATTTGTTAAGTTAGGAAACTTAATGTCCCACAGTTTCTTCTATCTGAAAGTCATTGGTTTAAAGTACTTGTCCAAAAGTCACTCCTGTATCAGGCTTCCCATGGTGTTTTCATAGATTCTTTCATTCCTTCCACCATTTGAAGGATAATCAGTTGATTATCACTGCTTTGGTCTTGTCACCATTGTGAGAAGGGTTTGTTTACAGCCTGCTCTGAGGTGGTTTTCTAGTTCTTTCTCTCAAAAATGACCTGCTGAACTCACACTTTCACGGTGACCCAAAACAACTCTCTTTTGTAAGAAATTAAAACAGTGTGCCAGTCTCTTTCTTTTAAGTGTTCTTAGTTTTGTCTCTCAACAAAATGAATAAAAGGCCTGAACTTACCCTTAAAAAGAAGGTAAAATATTTTTTTAAAGTATAAATAAAATAAATGAATTTTCAAATACTCGGAAGGAACATAAAATATTCATTAATGAGCTTGCTTGCATGTAACTCATTTTCATTCACTTTTTTTTTTGGAATTCTATTTTTGTAATAGTCCACCCAATCTTTCCAAGTTCACTTATTCATTTTGCTTTTCTACTTGGTAGTTCTAAATTTTATCAGATGTGTTGGGTGTGAGCATGAGCATCAAGTCTTACCAGTATGACCGCCTATACATGGACTGAACAAAGACAAGCGTAGATATGCTAAAGGAGGTGGGGTGCCCAGTGGCTCATGTATTAACAACTATTTAAAAATATTGAGAATACAACCAGGATGTATACTGAAATATCACTGTATGTAGCAAATTGCTGTTACAGCCCAGAATTAGCAAATAAATGTGAGTGCTTCACTGTGTCCTCATGGTGAAATTCTGATTTGTGAGATGAACCTGATTATTTCTATGGTCTCAGAAAGAAGAATTGATGGTATGAGTCATGAACCCCTTGTTGCTCCTTTGTCTTGTGTGAAGATGATCATTCAGTATCTCCCTGAGTGGAAATATATTTTATATAAAATATTCCACTTTATAAAATTAAACTTTTTCTTAAAACTCTGTCCTTAACATATGATTAAATAAACCCCGAGGGTGCTACTGCGTTTCTATCAGTTTTTAAATATATGGACTTGTCTGTCATGGATATTTAGGGGCTTAAATGCATGAAGTAGAATATTGTTATTCCACCAAGATATATTTTATTTATTTAGAGGGACCAGAATAAATGTAATGCATCTCAGTAGAGCAGCTTTGTAGAACCATCTGTATTTATTATTTTGCATTTTTATTGCTCCATTCCTCCAAGGAGCTCACAAGAGTTTCTTTCTTTTCTTTTTGTCTAAGATAAACTGCAGAAAACTGTCTGATGCAGGTAAATATGGATAAAGTCATAACCAAAGCTGATTGATTATCTGTAGACTTAGTCTTCATGAAAAAAAAAAAAGTAGTAACAGTTAATCTTTTGAAAGTGTACAGAAAACCCTTGAATATTTCATATGATGATTCCCACAGAGTTAATAATGGGCATTGCCTTTTCACTGCTCTTTTAATTGTATGAATAATGGATTTAATTATGGCATTTTCATCAATGTATGGAGCCTCCTTTGATCATATCCACACCTATATTACATCTATCCTACTTAGACACTACCTTCACTGTTTCACATAGCCATTAGCCCTAGGAAAGTATATTTCTTGCTTTATGTTTCTGTGCTCATTTTAAGATTTCTTTATTTTTAAATTTTCATGTATGTATACAAGGAAATATGGTCATATCTACCCCCACCCTTTTTTCTGACTCATCTTGGGCCTATCTATACACATTCCTCTACCTCCCATCTTCATGTACCTTGCTTTCTTCTTTTCTTTCCTTCTTCCCTTCCTTTCTTCTTTCTCTCCCTAAAACCTGTCAGAACTGCCCTTGCGTGCAGGAGTGTGGGGACATCTGCTGCAGCATGGAAAATCTACTAGTGCTAACATTCTCAATAAAAAATGATTTTCTCCCTTAGGCAGCTATGCACTGTCAATAGCTCTGCAGTAATGGTCAGTCTTGGGTGTAATCCACCTCATCTCTGCTGGGATTTTGATTGCCTTCATCTGGTATAGATCTTGTGCAGCTGCTAGATGATGATTGATACATGATAGAGGCATCATATTCAGAAGGCAGCACTTTCAGTACTGTCTTCTAGCACTGAAGTACCAGATGCTCATCTCCCTATTAATAGCTGCTCCCTACAACATTATAGTTTCACTGTTTCAGTCTAGTACATTATAATTGGCACACTTTAATGTCTTTAAGCTGCTATTACAGAAAAAATAATATTAGATGAAATTACCATAACCCATTATAGGTAGTATATTTAACACCAAAAATTAATTTTGTTAGCATATAACTGCAATATTTAATTAAAAAACCAATATGTGGTGCATCAAGAAACCAATTCAAAAAGTCACATTATAGAAATACTCATTGTATTTTTATAGTACTTAGAATTATTAAATCACAGGTATGAATCTAAAAAATATAAGTAAGGTTTATGGTCACAATTATAAAATACTGAAAAAAGAGATCAAAGATTAAAATAAATGAAGAGAATCACCATTGATATAGATTGGAGTTTAAGTTATACATCCTCCTACAAACTGATGTACATATTAAACATAATCATATTTAAAATTGTGGAGGAGTCTTTGGTAAAAATTTGTCTATTCAATCTCCATGGAATGATAAAGAATGTATAGTATAAATATTAAAATAAATGAAGATATTTGGATAATTCCAAATACCTAATCTTTAGTCTTATTTTAAAGTTGAAATAACACATTTATTTTGCTCTTATTCAGAAGATCAATAAGTTTAAGTTAGTAATTCAGGGCCTTTGAAACATATTCATACATGTGATCAACTGACTTTTGACAAGGGTGTCAAATAAAGAAAAGAGAAACATTTGTAAAATTCACACACAACATGAAAAATACAATTAAATCAACTTCTAATAAAAACACCAAACCATAGAAGCTATAGATAAAAGCATATCAGAAAAAATAATTCATGTCTTGGACTAAGCAAAATATTACACAGAAACAAATTCAAATGGATAACTTAAAAAGAAAAAATTTGAACTTGGACTTCATAAATATTAAGAAAGAAGCCATTAGAGTACAGAAGTAGATTGAGTTTGTATTTATAATACAAATATTAATGTTAAAATTTATGTGTTTCTCTTTTGATAACACAAAGTTTTGCACATTTATTATTTTATTGTTTATATACAATTATTTTCATATTGTTTTCTTTTTTCTTGGCTTTTCAAGACATGTTTTCTCTGTGTAGCTCCTTTAGACCAGGTTGGCCTCGAACTCACAGAAATCGGCCTGCCTCTGCTTCCCAAGTGCTAGGATTAAAGGTGTATGCTACCAGTGCCTGGTTCATTTTCATATCTCTTAATGTCTACTTTAGGAAGCTTGATGGTATCAGACCACATTTCCATTATATTTAATGATAGATTATATTAAGCTTAAAATGGCCATTTTTCTGTTATCAGATTCAGACATTTCTTACTTTAGATTTTTCATGGTATAAATTGTTTCTACAATTAACTTCTTCCATTTGGCCCAAAGGTAACCATTAAAAAAAAAAAACCATTAAAGATTCTATGTAGCCCCACATAAGTTACAATAAAACTTTATTAAAACTGGGGCCCAGACTCTGCTCACACATAGAAAAATCATTTTCCACTCTGTGTATTCATTTTAGAGTCTGTGTGGTGTTTATTCTTTGCTTTCGTATTGCTCTTTTATATTGAAAAAAAAAAAAGAGCTAACCCTACAATTAGAATGTATTCAAACTTGGGGTTTAAATCTGAAACCCATTTAATATACATAGCTTGCTCTCTGACCGTGTTAGTTCTTCACAGATGCGTCTTCCCTGAGAGTGGCTGACCTCTAGCCTCGCCTTTCAGTCTGTCTTCTTCAAATCTTCTGTAGGATGCAACGTTTACCTTACTTTGAATGTTACAAATGCGATTTCTTTTTTATTTTGTTTCCCTTATATTCAATTGTTTTCTCCCACACTACCAAAGCTACTTTCTCCAATCTCATTACTCATGTACTTTAAAAATACAGTGATTTATCATTGTCTGAAGCAAACCTCCAACTTGTGGAATGTGCAAGTTCTAGGCTCCTCTGTTGGCCCACATCTTAATTCTTTCTTCACGGGCACATGGCCACAACAGACGGAGAGATTCATGAGGCTCCAGTGACACTCTCATTCCTCCCACATTGAGGGCAGAGGCAAACTTAAGCTTCTTCGTTTTTGCCTCTGATACTTAGCAGGCCCAACACCAAAGGCCCATCTTCTGGTTCCAGCATCCATTTTGGAACATGCCAGGGCCATTGTTATGCAGTCTCACTTGTAGATATAATTTATATATGTATACAAGTTGCTATTTCATCTCTATAACCACTATTTTTCTCCCAGAATAGAATGCTTTTTGTTTGTTTTTAAAGATTCTTAAGGCTAGAACATAAACTTCTTTCTCTCACGTTTAGAATTTGCCACAAGCCGGGCGGTGCTGGCGCACGCCTTTAATCCCAGCACTCAGGAGGCAGAGGCAGGCGGATCTCTGTGAGTTCGAGGCCAGCCTGGGCTACTAGAGCTAGTTCCAGGACGGGAACCAAAAGCTACGGAGAAACCCTGTCTCGAAAAATCAAAAAAAAA